>NC_054080.1:67563-146411 GCF_017639655.2 Falco naumanni
GTGATATATCTCGGCTTTGAGATTTTAAAAGGACAAGGACAATTAGGAAAAAATCACAAAAAGCTATTTGTGGTATACCTGAGCCGAGAAATATTCATGAACTCAGAGCATTTTTGGGAATAGACTGGGTGGTGTCGCCTTTGGATCATGAACTATGGGCTAATAGCTAAACCGCTGTACGAGGCCCAGAAGAACTCTCCCTTTGTGTGGGGCCCACAACAACAAAAGGCTTTGGTAGAATTGAAATGTGCCTTAATGTCTGCACCTGCTTTGGGACTGCCGGATCTAACCAAAGATTTCCAGTTGTTTGTTCATGAAAGGCAACACCTGGCACTAGGAGTACTAACCCAGAAGATGGGAAGCTGGAAACGACCAGTCGGATATTTCTCTAAACAACTGGACACAGTGAGTAAAGGGTGGCCAAACTGCCTTCGAGCAGTAGCCGCAACAGTGATGCTCATACAAGAAGCTCGGAAATTGACTTTGGGAAGAACAATAACAGTCTATGTCCCACACATGGTGATAACTGTTTTAGAACAGAAGGGGGGACATTGGCTGTCTCCCAGCCGAATGATGAAGTACCAGGTGCTGTTGACTGAACAAGATGATGTGATTCTAAAAACGACTAACCTGGTAAATCCTGCAGTGTTTTTAAGTTCCATACAGGAAGAAGGACGACTGGAACATGATTGTTTGGCTACCATCGAGTATGTTTATTCCAGTCATGAGGATTTGAAAGATGTACCATTGGAGCAACCAGACTGGGAATTGTATACTGACGGAAGCAGCTTTATGGAACAAGGAGTTCGATATGCCAGATATGCGGTAACAACAGACACCAGAGTTGTAGAAGCAGGAACATTGGCGAGTACCACATCAGCACAAAAAGCGGAACTCATTGCTTTAATCCGGGCCTTAGAGCTTAGCAAAGACAAGAAAGTAAATATCTGGACTGACTCAAAATATGCCTTTGGGGTAGTGCATGTCCATGGAGCCTTGTGGAAAGAGAGGGGTTTATTGTCCTCTCAAGGATCAAACATTAAGCATCAAACAGAAATTTTACCATTATTGCAAGCAGTTCAAAAGCCAGATCAAGTAGCAATCATGCACTGTAAGGCACATCAGATTGGAAATACAAAAATAATAATTGGAAATAATTTAGCTGATAAAACAGCAAAGAAGGTAGCAAAGAGACAAATATCACAAATGGCAATAATTCCTTCTAAAACAGTAACCCTTCCTAGGGAAAAACCAAAATATTCAGAGGAAGATGACAAATTAGGTCAGTTATTAAATGCTAAGAAAAACTTAGCTGGATGGTGGATAACTCCTAATGGACAAGTAGTAATTCCCCTCTTTTAATGAGAGAGATAATTCAAGTAAAACACCAAGAATGTCATTGGGGGCAGAAGCTTTAGTAACATCTTTACGAAAACAAGTGGTATCAGTTAAAATGTTGGGAATAGCTAAAATGATAACTGCAAAGTGTGAGGTATGTTTGAAAAATAATCCAATGATTAAGAAAAAGGTTCAAATGGGTAGACTGAAATCTGGTACAGAACCTGGAGATTATTGGCAAGTAGATTTTTCAGAATTACCCAGACAAAATGGGTATCGGTACATTCTGGTAGGGGTTGATACTTTTACAGGATGGCCAGAAGCCCTTCCCTGTCGCACTACACAAGCAAAAGAAGTGGTGAAGTGGTTATTACAGGAAATAATTCCAAGATTTGGAGTTCCTATTGGAATTTCTTCTGACAGAGGTCCACACTTTGTTGCTGAAGTAGTTCAAAGTGTTAGCAAAGCATTAGGTATTAATTGGGATTTGCATGCCTCTTGGAGACCACAGTCTAGTGGGAAAGTGGAAAGAATGAATCAAACTTTGAAACGACAAATAAGCAAGATTTGTCAAGAAACCAGTTTAAAGTGGCCTCAGGCACTTCCGTTGGCATTATTACGCATCAGGGTACAGCCAAAGAGTGGAACCTCAGTCAGTCCTTATGAATTGTTAAATGGAAACCCATATGAATCTCCAGAACCAAATCCAAATATACATGTAAAAGAAAAGCAGGATGTATATAACTATTTGTTTTTTTTTAAGGAAAACTTTGGCTGTGATTTGGAGTGTAGTAATTTGGAATAGACCTTTATCTCTGGAAAATTCAGTGCATGATTTCCAACCAGGAGACTATGTCTATGTGAAGACTTGGACCTCCGAAACTTTGCAGGAGCACTGGAGAGGACCTTTCCAGATACTGCTAACCACTTTTACAGCTATCAAAATAGCAGAGTCGGAGGCTTGGATCCATTATACTCGAGTGAAGAAAGCACCTATTCCATGGAAGATTATCAACCGTGACCCAAAGGCTTTAAAATTGACTTTGAAACATGTCTAATTTTTTGTATCAGATCATAATTGTTTTATGGATTTTATGTTGGTTGAATATGTTGACAGGATCATGGGCTGACTTGGTGGACAGGAACAAAAGGCAAATAGAGACAGAACAAAAATTGAAATTCCCAAACAAACGACTGAGGAAAATCTGATGGTAGGATTGATTAAAGAATTTGCCAATTTACAAAACATCACGCAGATCACTGCTTGTTTGCCAATACCGAGGGCAGTAGGTGAATCTATTCCATGGGGAATCTTAACCATGAACTTGACTAAATTGGAATATGGAAATGAGACTGTGGATTGTAAACAAGAACCTAGAGAAACTTGGGAATTGCAAAAGGTTAAAGTTGGAGAAGAATCACCAGTATATTCAACTATGTGGGAATGTAAAGGCCGATTTGTAGCTAAACCAGGATTAGAGGGAGATGTAGGGAACAAAGGATGGTGTTATTATCCTAAAATGGCTACAACAAACACCAGTGTATGGGTAACTGAGACAAAATGTGAGAAAAAGAATCGAACCCTACAGGAAAAGGAAATAGTTTGGGATTCAGTTTGGTCTATGACCTTATATTCCCATTTTCAGTATATGGCAGAAACTCCTTGGTGTTCTACAAGGGAGGGAAAAGTTTTTTTCAGTATTACCCTGGGTCAACGATAGGTCAACTTCATTAGGAGAGAAGGAAGATAAAATAGTGCCATGGTGGAAATGTGAAAAAGTGTATGATTGCAGTAATGCAGACTTAGTAATTCAAAGAATTCCTCCGCTGGCCGCTGCTTTGAAATATGGTTGTTTTTGTCGAGGTCTTAAGAACACTCTCAATTTAACCAGCACTTTTACAGTCAGAAGAGGAACTTTGTTTAGTTGTAGAAAATCTACTATTCAAAGTCCTGGACATTTAATTTGGGCATTGAGTGATGGAACCTGGACAACTCATTTACCATTAGATGGTAAAGTGAAACAAATTACCTTAGGCATGCCAACATTGTGTCCGATTTGGAAGAAATCGCCATTTGAAGGATCCCTAGAAAATTTAGAACTAAAACGAACAAAGAGATCCGAGACAAATGATGATAATTGGAATGAACCCTCTACAGGAGTGAAAATTGGTTGGGCACTTGAATCACTTTTAAATCCTATAGCATCATACAGGAACAGAGCGTGGCTTTATAAGTTAACTGGTCAAGTGGAAAAATTGGCAAACGTTACTAAAAAGGGGTTTAAGGAATTGAACATGC
The DNA here is from genome assembly GCF_017639655.2 of Falco naumanni. Classification (NCBI taxonomy): domain Eukaryota; kingdom Metazoa; phylum Chordata; class Aves; order Falconiformes; family Falconidae; genus Falco; species Falco naumanni. Next base: position 71,201 of record NC_054080.1, read on the forward strand.
AATTACAAGCGACTTCCAGAATGACTTTACAAAATAGAATGGCACTAGATATGCTCCTACTTAAAGAACATGGAGTATGTGGATATCTCAAGGATAAACTGGACCACTGTTGTATCCACATTCCAAATGTCACTCAGGATGTGGAACATGATCCGGACCTATTGGGAAAAATTGAAAAAGAAACTGAAAATATTCAAAAGGATATGTCAGAAGATTGGCTTGGAAAAATTTTTAATAAATTAGGATGGAACTTGAGCTCTTGGATACAATCCATAATCAAAACTTTGTTTTTGTTATTGATTGTCTTTTTGATGATCATGTTAGTATATGCATGTTTGAAAAAACAGTTTATCAATAGGATTGCTGTCAATCGTATGATTATGAGAGAAGTGCCTACTAGTCCACCAAGATACAGCCCATCACCACCAAAATATGTTGAAACAAATGACATGTAAATAGTGTGAAAGTATTGAAATAATGATTTTCAACACTTTCAAAGGGGGGAAATGTTGTCGATTTGTTAAAGAGTTGAGATCAATTGATTTTATTGGTTTGATTATCTGATTTTATAGAGTTATTTTATAGAATAGAAATATAGGAAGATAAAAATATGTTGAAGAAAGTTATGATTATTTAGTAAAAGTAGTTGTGAGACCCTTTATACATTTTGTACTAAGGCCAGAAGAATGGGTTGGAATCATTGTTGAAGCTTAAGTAATACTTTAGAGTTTGAAAGGTTTCTTTGTATCTAACTAGTCTTCTGTATAAAGAAAGTATATTGAGATGTCAGAATGTAGGATTAATGGGAACTGGGGAGAGTCGACTGGAACAGCTTGTAGTTACCTGCCAAGAAACCGTGAACTTTAGTAAAAGGTAATTCCGGCAGGGGGAGAGATCGCGACCACCGACTCATATACCACCTACCCAAATCGTACCCCAGACCCATTTCTGGAACTTTCTAAGCTTTATTGCGCAGAATCGGAATATGGGAGGAGAAAATGTTAATGATTTCTGGGAAAATGTTTTGGATTATGCATGAATAATTAATGAATATGTATGAATAAGTTCTATATATGGAATCTGTTATTGGGGGACCTTGGCGTGCGTTGATCGCGAGAGGACTCGCTCACGCACCCGGCCGTTAATAAAGAAGTGTCTGCTTATCTACGATCACATTGGTGTCGATAAGTTCTTCATTCCGAGATTTCGGTAACAGTTTAATAAAATAAGTTAAAGGCGTATTTCATGTTCTTAGAACTTTCTTCATGCTCATTTAACTGTTTTGTTAGGGCATGGTTGGACAACTGCAGCAGGAGCTTGCTGATGCACTTAAAAAGCAATCTATGTCAGAAGCTTCACTTGAAGTTACTACACGCTACCACAGTGACCTGGAGAGAGACAAGCTGCGCTTGCAAAAGGAGTTGGAAAAAAAGTTGAAAACTAAGGTACTTAATGTCTGTAACTATATGAAGAAATCTGACTGTAGCTGTTGAAAGTAGGAGCAAATGTTGTACTTTTGCACCACGTTTTGCAGTGCTCTTATGAAAACTGAAGTATAGAGGGAACCAGAGGAGCTTGGCAGGAAAGCTGTAGGGTGATTTTGTGTGTGCGTGGACATGTCATCTTGTTCTCCAAAGTTGTAACCTCATCCTGTCACTTCTAGAGTATTCCTTCTTCCCACCAGCTCCAGCTGCTCTTCTTGGTTATGGTTCCTAAGGTGTGTTTTACACTCCACATCAACCTTGGCCATAGGTCTTGGATGGGTGGAGGAGAGCTTAGGCCTGTTTCTGTGTAAGTTACTGCATTCTCCTGCGCTCTTGTCTTTTCCGGCCACTTTACTTTTTTCTTCTGCCACTGTTGCTTTCACAGATGCAGAAGCAGAACATGCTGGCACTGACATCCAAGGACTTGCACAGCACGTGGGAGGAGCACTTCAAGTCAAGATCCCACCTTGAAGAGCACGCTGCTCATCTTGACAAGGAAAAGGCTGAACTGTTGGAACAGGTGAGCCCAGAAAATTCTCCGGGCACCGAGCCAATACCCAGGAGAACCACATGCACCTTCTGGTGAGGTTCTTACATACTCATTGTTTTCTGTTATCCCTGCCATTCAGGCTGTGAGTACCTTATCGTTTGGGGGTCATGGAGGAAGCAAATAAAAGCTAGATGGGTATCTTTGTGTAAGTTCTGGAGTGGCTCTGTTGGGAAGAGTTCCCAGTTACTCCCTCTCGGAAGAGAGGGGAGTAACGCAACCATCACTCGGAACAACTCTGTGCAGTTGGCCTTGCCCAAGGTCACCCCCTGAAGCTTGTCTCAGGCACGAGTTGAGCAGGAGGCAGGTGGGGGTTTGCTTTTCGGAATGGTGTCTTTGCTTCCCAGGGCACAATGCAGTGTGAGGCGATGCAGAAAAAATGAATGCAGTAACTTATTGCTTACTAGTAGCTGACTCAGTCCGTCTTTCCTGGTCTTGGAGACCCAGAAGCAGATTTCCCAGAAGTGCTTTTGAGGTTGCTCTGGGTGATAGATTCTAGTTTTTAGTTTTGCATCCTTTCTGGCTAATAATAAGCAAATAGTGCCTGTTGGGCCCATAATACTATATCCACAGGACCCATCAGCACCCTCTTATCTTCAAAGCCTGAAACTGAATTTCAGCCCAGCCAGCTACCAAGTCCCTGCCAACTAAAACTGGGTAATCACGGAGGGGGAGGGTAATACCATTCTGGAACATTTAATATTGCACAGGAACTGTAGAGTCTCCTGGTCTTGGCTGGGGAGTGACCTGTAAAAAACCCAAGTTTTTGTGGCTGAGCATGCGTGCACTTGAAAAAGGACTGGAGAAGAAATACTTCCTCCTAGCAAGAGCAGAGATGGATTGTGTTTACTCTGTATTGCCACCTTGTAAATAAAATCCTGCCTTTCTTCTAATGTCTGGAAGAAAACAAATACACTCAATTAAAAAATGCATTTTGCTCTCCATTCCCCCATTAAATGGTCAGACTGATTACAGAGGTGCTCTTGAAATGGCTAAATGGCTGCTGCTGATAGCCATTTCCCAAAACTCATAGAATTCAGGTTTTGCAACCTGAATTTACTTGGATGTGTTTTCAGCAAAAGTCTTTTTTTGGTCTTTTTTTAAAAAAATATAATAATAATAATAATAAATTATTATTATTATTATTATTATAGTTCTTCCTTCTAGAGATCACGTGTGCAATAACGGAATGCTGCTAATACACTGAGCATCAACTAAGGAAAGTGACTGTACATCAGCCACTTTGGTCGGCGAGAATACTGCCAGAGCGAAGGCTTGATAAAGCTGTGAAGGCTCATTCAGAAAGGAAAATGAAGGTTCTAGAAGCTGTACCATTATTAGCAATGAAGGAAAAGAAGGTATTTCAAAGGGCTGAATCTCCTCCCTAAAAAGTGATTACTAGATTTCCTGTCTGTTGATAATCAATATTTTCTCAGCGCTAATCACAGTGAAGTGTGTCCCTCTCTCTGATTTAGGTTTTCTTTGGCCATCTCTCCCATTTTTCACAAACTCATTGGGCAAGAGGCAGTTTCTAATAGGAAGTAGTGTGCTGGCAAGGTTTCCATGAGTCAAACATCTAGTGGTATACTGGCCTTGTGACATCACCCCAAAACCATATGGTACTTATAGTAAGGTTTCACCACGCTGGACTACTTCGTGCCATCACCACAGCAGTACAACACGGAGGATGGTTCCCAACTTATCTATACCAAAGGCACGACCTGTCTTGATTTCTGGACCACATTTCCATACCCTCAGTGCACGGTTTGTGTTCTTTTGTGGCAGTGCCAGCTCCGGCCACGTTTACTGGAAAGTAACTTTCTGACACTGTCCTGGCAGAGGCAGGTAACTAGATGATGCCTACCGGCCCCCCCGCCCCCCTCCCGCTATATTAACCCTTGCTGTTTGTTCCTTTGGCATCCATTTGCCCAGGGCTAACGATGGCACACAAGCAGGACTGCTCAACAAACTAGGAGGCGAATTGCGTCGAGAACTGTTTTGGCCATAACTCCCTGACGAGATGCCCTTGCCCTGAACGACAAGCGCTTTCCCAGTTTGAGCCATTTTCTTTTAAAACCAACTCGCCCGAGCCGCCCCGCGTGACCGGGGCCAGCGGGGAGCTGCTGCTGCCCGGTACGCCGGCACCCCCCCGGGCTTCCCGACAGCGGCCCGAGTGCTCTGCGGGGGGCGCAGCGCCGCCGCCACCCGCCGGGCCTCTCGCTGCCCCCGGCCCCGCTCGGCAGCGCCGCGGCCGGGCACCGCGCGGGAGCCGCCGGGCACCGCGGGGCAGGAAGTGACGTCACTCGCGCTGCGACACGCGCCGGAGCAGACCCCGCCCCCGCCAGCAGAGCCCGCGGTGAGGGGGGCGCTGTCCGCCGCTGCCGCGCTGAGGAGCAGCCTGTGCGCTCGGCTTCCCGCCCTCTGGTGGTTCGCTCCGTAGAAAACCGTACCGGGCCGCTGCCCGGGGCCCCGATCCCCCGTCCCTGCCCCGGGGGCCCCCCGATCCCCCGATGCCCAGCCCCGGGACCCCCGATCCCCGGGGCCTGCCGCAGCCCGCCGCGTGCCTCCCGCCATCTCTTCCCTGAGGCGGGACCGTGCCGCGGGATGAAGAGGTTTTTCGGGTTCGGGAGGAGGAAGAAGTAGCGGCCGGCAGCGGCCGGCAGCTCCGCCAAGCCCTTCCCCACCGGTGCCTACGAGCTCCGGCTGAAGGACCTGGGCAAGCTGCAGCGTGCGGCCGCCCGTGGCGACCTGGGTCAGGTGCGGCAGAGACTGAAGAAATGCGGCATCGACGAGCGGGACGCGGCGGAGCGGTAAGCGGCGGGGGGCAGCAGCGGCGGGCGGTAAGCGGCGGGGGGGCAGGCAGCAGCGCCGGGCGGTGCTGGGGCGGGGTGTGGGGGGGTTGCGGGCAGCGCCGAGGACCCGCAGGTGCAGCTCAAGGGCGCTGGGAGCGAACGGCAGCATCGCTGCGGGGAGCCTCAGCCTGGGCGGGGAGCCCAGGCCTGTGCTGCCAGGAGGCCCTTGGGAGTCGGCCGAGCATCCCCCCGTCTTTGCCCCGGCCCCCTCCGTGCCCTCGTTCCCGGGGGTGTTGCCTTGCCTGTGGGGCGCAGGAGCGAGCAGGGGGGCCGCAGCAGCCTGGCCAGGGCGGGTTGCAGGAAGGAGCCTCACGGCCATTCTCCAGGCAGGCTTGGAAGGCAGAGTGCATGCACCTCGGAGGCCTCAGCGTGCGGGTTAGTAGTTGAGCTGAGAAAGCTGCACTGCCTCAGCTGGGAGTAAAAAGAGGGGTAGGCACTGCGTTTAGGAAAGGGTAAATGTGCTGTGTATTGGTGCCTGTGTGGACGGTTGGCCTGATGTGCCTTTTTGTGACTGTGATGTTGGCAGCCAAAAAGCAACATCAGTCTGATTTTAGGTGGCAGTTACTTTGCTGTTTGCTCTGTGGCCTTGGTACAGCTCATTAGTGCCTTGGTTTGGAAGACCTGGCAGTGCCATGCAGAGGAAGCTGCTGCTTCTGGCAGGTGTTAGGATGTGTGCTTTTGAGTCAAGCACAGCAAGTACTTGGCAGTTTTTATCTTAGGGAGAAGCCCTGGGCTGCAGCATAGCTCCTCATGATCCACCGTAAGCCTAAGGGAATCAGGCTGAAGTTTTTGGGTCTTGGATGTGTCGAGGCTGTTAATGCCTTTTCTGAAAAGACTGGAGTCAAAACATCCATGACAATTCAGAGGAGATGCTGGTTTAATCAGAGTACTTCAGCATCCTGCACTGTCTTTTCTGAAGACTGGACTTTTGCCAGCCAGCTAGCTTATAGGCCCTGAAAACACCTGAAACTGTCTAGATTTGTAGGTAGGCAATGAAGAGTGCAGTCAGTCAGCACGTGGGCTGTGTGCCTGAGTGTTGCCAGCCCAGTATTTGTTTATGGCAGCTGCAGGTGGGGGATGCCATTTTTAAGGTGGCTTGAGTGCACTTTTGTGCATAAATTCAGCTGCCAGAGTCAAGGTGCCCGATGGCATTTATGGAAATAGTTCGGAAGTTCTCGTCTTTTTCTTCTTACTGCTTACTGATTCACTCAGCAGTCAGTCACCAGCTCTTAGCAGACCCTGGTATGAAATTTCGCTAGTTTTTGCGTTTCAAGTTCATCTTGTCTAGAAAGCTTTTTTTCCTCTGAAGGGTTTCCTTCTGTGTGCCAGGCAATTAGCAGTGTTATAACAGGACAAAACAGTCACAAACTAAAAAACAAGCCGGGGGGCAGGGGGGGGAGAGGGATGGGAAGAAAGAAAAGGCAGCATACTGTGATGAGCACTGTGGTGGTTTTGCCATGATAATGCCCAGTGCTGAAAAGCGAGGCTGAGAGCAATTCGGTGGACAGAGCCTGCCTACTTGCTGCAGCCACTGCACCTCTGTACCAGCCATGGGGGTTGCAAGGCCACCTGTGCCCTCTTAGTGCTTGGTGGGGTGTGATGTGTGTTGTGAGTGACCACCAGATGCAGTTGCGTTTCAGGGCTTCGTGTTTGGAAGACTTGGTATCATTTGGAAATAGAGGTGAAGAATAGGAAATAATGCAAAGTAACGGCATAATGTGTGCATTGGTTGTATGAATATCTCGGTTTTGCTCCTCAGGATTTCCAAAAGGCAAAATCCTGCACCAGGACCATGGCAAGGATCACACCAACAGGTTCCTCCATGAAGGCGGGTCCTGTAGCCCATAAGACCTCCCGATAAGTGTGCTTGATACAGCATCAGTTAAGGAGCAGGCAGCTTTCAGAGGTGGGTCTAGCCAAACCTTCAGCCTCACTGACAGAGACGGGCAAAAGTCAGCACAGAGTTGAAGCACTGCAGGCACAATGCCAGCTAGTCATCGTCCTGGGGTCAGAGCTCATTGCTAAGGGAGATTTAACCCTGTCAGCTGCCTGTTCAGACTGAACTCCAGCACTTTCATTGCTTGGCTTGTAGCTGCTGGGTTGTCGGCTCAAGGGGCCATTCAAAGTGCGTACTGCCAACCTGCTGTTTCCCAGTGGGGTTGTTTCGTGGCTGCTCAGGCATCAGCACTTCTCTTCTACTCTGTAGGTGATCAGCGTAGCAGCAGCAGGAGCAGGAACAGAATCTGGGCAGCGTCCCCAGGGGCTGGGTGGCGGAAGAACTTCGGTGTTACTGGAGGCCTCTTGCAGGGGACAGGCAACCCTGAACACTGGTGTTCTCTGCCAGCCTGTTCCCTGAAGTGGATCTTCTGTGGAGCACAAGCAGGCCTTGCTCCAAGCAGAGCTGTCTCCTGTTGACAGGACTGAGAGGCTTGGTTGAGGAGGACAGCAACAAGGTCCACAAGTTTTCTGAAGGCTTTTCTGTTTGCAGAGCTGATCGTGACTACTTCACGTCTTGTCATGCTTCCTAGTGGTTGGTAGAAGCAGCTTTCAGAGGAGTGTTGAACTCCTTCATAACCAGTCCTGGTTAGCTTTCAGATAATCTCAGCCCAGTCATTTCTTCAGGAGATGAAGAATCCTGCATTGTTTCGTGGAAATTTCTCAAAAAGCTGGCGGTTAGTTGCTCTTGAGCTACTCCTCTGTCAATGCTCCAGTCTGTTCCCTGTCTGTAGCAAGACATTACAAATTCTTTGAAGTTTTGCTGTATTCTTCTCTCATCCTCATCTTTGTTGCAGTGGAGGAGGATGTCAGCTGCCCTGTAACAACTATCTGTGTTACAGATTACTGTGTTTCTGCATCACCTGCCACTGCATTTGTGTACCTCTCCCTTTCCATTCCCACCTTAGCCAGGAGCTGTTGTGCTCCTGTCCTCAGCAAGGTACCAAAACAATTGCAAGGGCTAGTTGAGCTTTCCCTAAATACAGAGAAGGACCTACCTACAGCGAATGTGTTCAGAACTGAGTGCTGGTGTTCCCTCAGTTTCTTGAGGAACTGGTTGGGATTGTTACTGCATCACCTTCAAGGGAGGAAGGTCCCAGCTGTTTTCTAGCTTGTCTTCTGCTCTCTTGGGACAGGTGTCCTGCAGAGCAGGAGGTGCTTTGCTTTTGCACAGAGTTGAAGCTTGTGCTGATTTGTGCCTCTGATTTAGGGGGGAAAACACATGCAAGGACTTTCTGGCAATTTCTTTCAGTATAAGTAGGCTGGTTAATTGACATCAGGACCTAAGATGTTCTGTGGTTGAAGGATGGTGTTTTGGTTTTTTGTTGTTGTTGTTGGTTGTTTTTTTTTCCCTCTGGCAAGGCTTTAACTTGAAGAAAAGAGTTTCATTTTCTTATGCTGGTCATGTATTATGAAACACAGTATTCCCTCCCTGGAGAGGACTTCCTCTGTAGGTAGGCTTATTATGACTATTGTAGTTATACATATCTGAAGGATCAGGGAGTATTACTTTCCTGTACTCAGGATTACAGTGTTCTGTCTGCGTCGCTGCATGTTATGGGGGGCACTTTGGTGCAAGTGAGTACTTGCTTTTGTTGCAGTAGTAAGCAAGCTAGAGAAAAAGCAGAAATTCTTGAAGTGTAGGGGAAATGCTAATACTCTTTATATAAAGTCCATCTACATCTCTGATACTTCTGGCACATGAATAATTATAGAACTTAGAGGGTTGCTTGCCATAGTTCTCAGATTCCAAACTTTGGTCTTTTTTGCTGTGCCACAGGTGTAGTCCTGCTGGAGGCAGTGACCAACACCTGGGCACAGGAATCTGTGCAGATTAAAGTTCTAGAGTGAAGGAAATGGCACCTTACTAAGCAGATGCTGCGGAGGGGTTTTGCTGGCCAGTCTCAGGTGTTTGGTGCGCAACTGCTGTTACTGGTAACGGAATGAGAAATCATTTCTTAAGCTTGCTTTGTGCAAAGTGAAACTTGTGGTCATATCAATTATCAGAGCCTGAAATTATTTCTCTAGTTGTCTGTTTGTGCTAATTTAATACGTTTATTTTTTAGGACACCTCTGCATCTTGCTTCTGCGAATGGCCATGTGAATGTTGTTACATATCTCATAGAAAACAAGTGTAAACTAAATCTTACTGACAGTGATAACAGATCGCCGCTGATGAAGGTATGAGGAATATGTTATGCTCTTTCAAGTGGGGGCTGTTCAACCTGTGCATTAAATGAGAGGTGGCTGGTAGGATTCTTACACAGCTCTGCGGTAAGCATGCATCTGGTAATCAGCGTGGAATAGGCATATGTTAGCTCAGCTTTGTAGGTGCTCTTATTTCCAGCATTGGGAAGCTGGGGCAATTGTAAACAGAGTGCTGGCAGTTCTTCCTTTTTTGCGTGTTGTTCCAGGCAGTACAGTGCCAGCAAGAAGAATGTGTAGCTATTCTGCTAAGAGCACGGTGCCAGGCCCACATCTGGCAGATGCTGATGGCAACACTGCCCTTCACCTTGCTGTCCGATCTCCTAATACAACTGTAGCAGGGCTGTTACTTGAGCATATGCCAATATTGATGCTCAGAATAAGGTAAATTTTTGTGTTTGTTGAAGAAGTTCTTTCAAGAAGTTGTATTAGGTCTTTCTCTTGTAGGGTTGTGGGTTTTTTTTACTTTTATTTTTAATGTATTTATCTGCCCTTTCAGGAGGGAAACACTCTGCTTATTCTTGCTATCTCTGAACATCATGAAGATATAGCAGAGTTTTCTTCTGCAGAAAGGAGCTGATGTGCATGCTCGGAGATCACTGTGAAAGGTGAGTGGTTTGTCAAAACTGCATGGGTCTCTTTAGTATTCTTTAGGTGGATAATCAGAGGCATGAGAGTGAGCTCTGAAAAAAACCCAGGGAGCCACATAGCAGGCTATTTCTGTGTGACTTGTGAAAGCACATCTGCTATTGGCTGTTGTCATACCTCAGTGGGTGCTTTCCCTCGTTGAGGATACAAGGAAGGCATTGTCTGTGGTGGCCCTTCTGGCAGGAAACATGCTGTTAGCCTCAGCAGCACTGCCTCAATTTGAAAAAACATCTCCTGCATAGTGGCATAGTTTGTATGTGAGTGTTGTCTATGTGGAAGCTTTGTCTGAAGATTGAAGGTTTGGTTGTTTTGACTCCCTCTTGTATTTTATGGTTTGCTCTAATATTTAATGAAAACTGCTTTTTCTTTTGCTCATTCAGTAATGAGGAAAGTAGTTTTGAGAGCAAATAGGAATAAAAATAATTACAGTGTCTGTGTCAAATGATCTACTTCATAACATATTTTGGTGTTTCAGAACCCCACTTATGACTGCAGCATCTGGTGGACAGCTTAATTTAATAAAAGTTCTTCTTCAATATGGTGCTGATCTTTTCCATAAAGGCTCTAACGGATGGACAGCTGAGGATTATGCTGTTACTCATGGATATTCTAGGTAAATTTTTGGACTTTATTGTTAGAATAGGTTGTCAGTTGTCAGTGTGGCTTTTGAATGTTTTCGGTAATAGCAGCAAGGTTTAATGGTGTGTTGAAAGCTGTCCTGAAGCTGTGCTCAGTGACGTCTTCTGATACGTATCGTTCCCTGTGTCTACTATTAATCTGGATGTTGAAGAAAATTTCCGCCCCGAATTGTCTGTTAGATTTTCAAGTTTTGATGCTAAACTTGCACCTGCCCAATACAAACTCTTAAAACATGTCTGTATCCATACAGTTACCCAGAGGTAGAACGTGGCAAACTGAAACGCATGTCAGTCCTCTCCTCAGACCAGCACCATTGTCCTTACTGACTTCCACTACAATCACCAGGAACTACCATCCTTCAGTTTTCCAAGATCTAACATATCCCTTTTGTTAAAATCTGGAGCGGTTTCACCCCTCTTATGGATAGCTTTGTACCTGTGCGTATCCCCTTCTCTGAGGTGGTTATGTGTGCTTAACAGCTAAGCTGAAAATACTGTGCCGAGCTGGAGCTAATAGCTTCGTAGGTGTCGATATGCACCTCTAGAGTGAAACGTGACTGTAGTGAATATTGAAGTATGTAGTAGTCGTGCAGTAAGTTCTGTGTGTATTACTCTCAGTGAATGCATACAAGTATACGAATTCATACGGCTATGAATACGTGTAGGGGGATAAGTGGCTGTTAACTGTTCTATTAAAACTGTATAAGCAAGTATGTGGTTGTTTTTTACCAAATATGGTTCTTCTCTTTCCCTATATAGTCTTTGTAAACAACTGGTGGCATACGCATTCCGGGGGAGGGCAGAGACGAAGGTGGTGCACAAGGCGACACAGTACTGGCATTCCTCACCGGGCCAGAGCTGCTGGCTTGACGTTTGGGTGCACCTGCTGTGGACAGAGGAGGTAGGATCTTTAATCATGCAGGAGCTCACGAGGAAAATCACTGTGGCCCTTTTCATTTAGGGGGTTTGTTGTTGTCAGCGCTCACCATTGAGCACAATTGTGTTCACCATTGACTTTAGGTGGAGGCATCAGGTGGGGGTAGCGCAAGAAGCTTTGTGAATATGCTGACTTGTTGCTGGTTGGAGGTGCTTCTTGTCAGGGGTGAAGGCAGCTGGGTTTTGTGTGCTACGGGCCACGTACCGGGTTGTTGCGTTCTCGCCTGCCAGATTGCCCATCTGTATAGGTTTTCATACAGAGAGAGAAGGGGGACAGGGAAGGAGCTAGGTGAGAGTGGTTTTGGTTTTGGGGTGTGTACTTGTACTGTAGATGGCCATTCAGATTGTGTGAAAACGAATTGCAAAAGCAGTAGGTTCATCCTGAGTAGTTGTTCATCTTCCTGTAGTTGGGAAGCAACAGATGAGTTAGCAGGGACTGTACATGTCTTGTTGATATCCACTGAGTTTGTGCAGTGGTGTTTTAATATTAATAGTTTCACCTGCACTAAAGCTGCTTTTAGTGAGTTGTCTTATTTCTCAGCATCAGTTACGATTGTTTTCTGTGTAGGTGCTGTAGAGACATACTTAGGAAAAATCGTCTTGGAAAAGTCACTTTGTTAGAAACAATAATGCAACTTCTGTGTGTACAGTATCTTCATGGACGTAGTTTTGATTTCCAGTGAAAATAAATAACACCTTTACTTCCAGTAATTTATATGAAATAAACGTTAAAAAGTCCACATTAACCTGTGATCCAGAAAAACAATTGAATTGCCTTGTTATCAAAAAATCAGCTCCTTCAGTGAGTTCATTTTAAAATTTAAAAAAAAAACAACCACTCCTTAATTTTAAGATCCAGTCTATGCTTATGAGCTCATATAGCCCTAGAGGAATCTTAGAAAACTAATCTTTTAATATAGAACGAACTGTCTTGTACTTTACATCTCAGGCCCTATGGTGGGAAGTTCTATCCTTTCTGGTTTTTTTAAGGGTGTTACATCAGAACTTTGGTGCAAATGGGCAGCAGACAGTGTTCAAACACAGTTTATTACTCCTTTTTTAAATATCCCGTGTTTTGCTCATATTTCATGACATATTTTTTCCGAATTCACTTTTCCCAGATAGGGGAATTTTAATTTAGAGCCAAACTTCATTCCTTTGACTTAGGAATAGTTATTTTGATCTAGTCAGCGATGTGTAAAGTTTCTTGATAGACTGAAGGAAGATGCGGAGGTTTTTATATTTTATTTTGTTTTTGGAAAGGGCTTGGTACAGGTAGTTTAATCAACAAAATGTTGCTTTTTACCCAAACAGCACTCTGTGGCTGCCTCCTGTGCACATATATAATTGCTGTGGTACCACATTGTGATGACTGACAGGCCTGGGTTATTTTAAAATATGTGGCTTGAAGAATAATACTGTTGTGTGATTCCAAAATTAATATGCCCTCAGGGAAATACGGGTTCTTGAACCAAGTAATTTGCTCAGTTACTTGAAGACAGTAATACTACTAGCGTAAGTCCACAATGTTATGGGAAATCCTCACTTGAAGAGGCCTAGTAAGTGTGAAGAGAATATTTATGTGGGTTAAGGACTTGGGAGGAGAAAGAGTGTGCTGTGGTCTCAAACTGTTTATAGTAGGGCTTGTTTTTCTTGAGTAGTACGAATCTTTTTCTTCTTATGCTCAGTCTCCTAGAAAATGACCCCGGCCTGTTGAGTGAGAGGGATTAGTAGCATGCAGGGAACACTTGGTGGCATTGATTCTGCAGTCTCTTGCTTGCACACACAAAGGGCAGGTCCTGCATCCTGAGTCCCCTTTGACAGGCTGCAGTGGAAGCTTTGAAGCCCCCTGTTAGAGGAGAAGCTCAACTGATCGTGAGACAACGGAGGAATACCCACTTTGAATTCTTTGTTTTAATCTTGCTCTTCATTTCCTATTTTTCTGGGATCTTCAATGTAGTCCTTCCTCCTTTTGCTACTTTTGCACTTGTTGAACATTGTTCAAAATATTCACCTCTAGTGAGCAAGTCGGTATATTTAAGAAGTTAGCTCATGCTTATTTGAGTGTTTACTTTTTGTCAGAACATGAACCTTTTTGTTGATTACAGACAGACTTGCAAAAACCCTCCAAATGAATGGCTTCCACCTCTAGTATATCGAAAGACAGACTTTTTCAGATTTGAAGTTGGAATTTCTTTGGCAAAAAGTAATTATGCATTTTTTCTAAAAGCGAGGGTTCAGATTTCTAGTATGTCTTCAGTGGCAGCTTTTTTTAGCTGCTGCACTATGTATTGGTGTATTGTTCCTACAGAAACCATTGGGGTTTTTGTCTTAGAGCTCTTGAAAAGAAACGAGTGCTTCAGTGTGCTTTATATCTGCTGTATCACCTTTAAGAAAATTGAGAAATGGAGAAGGAAATGAGAAACAATCTTGAGGTCCTTTTTTTAACTCTTACAATGTGTGTTTTTGATAGGAGTCCTCTTGCCACATCCATTCCATGTATTTGTGGTAACATCAATATAAGCAGGACTCCCTGTTGCTCTGAGGCAAATGTTATGGCCTTGTCACAAAGACATGTGGTGTTGGGTAGCTGCAATAACAACCACACCATTCATTGATATAAAAAATAAAATTTTACTAAGTAGGATAGGTAGAGCAGGCGGATGGTGATTTATATTCTATAAGCTTCTGTTCCACAACACATAGACACGCGTATACACACAAGCACACATGCATGACACTCCACACCAGTCAGTGCACCCCAGTTTTGGTCCAGTTGTGGCCCCGCCCTATAGCCCTGGGGGAACAGGGTATTCACTCTGACTGCTTGTCATGCCTGCGTTCTGGCTGGTAGCGTAGCTTCTCTATGTGAACAGTTCAGCATGGTCAAATCAATATATGCAGGGGCTTTTACCTTCAAACTGAGGTAGGAGGGGGCTGTGTTTGCATCCGGCACCATCGACACAACTGGCTAGTGTATCTCCAAAGTTTGTTGGCACCTACAGATTTTTGGGATGCTTAGACAGAGGGGATTTTAAGGTGTGCCGTACGTATAAAAACACTCTACAAATATGAAGGAATTGCATTGGCAGTCAGTGCTGAGCAAGGACTAGTCAAGCTGAGAGAAATACAAAGTTGGCAGTACAGTAAACTTCCAAGAATCTGTATCGGTGTTTCAAAATATTGGAATATAGGTATTTTACAATGGAGCAAGTAAATTAAGTTACACTGTTTGACACTGTCCCTTAAGAGTAGAGTTTCTGTAGGTTGTGATAGGTTTGGCTTCTACTTCTTGTAACTGTAGAGTAGGCTGACGTTCACAGTACATTCTCCCATTGCTATAGCTTTGTTAATGTACTGGGTTATGTTTTCCAGATTTCTGGGAATTCACATTTATTCTGGTGCCCTTGTTTGGTCTGTCCTTGACACGCCTTTCCCTAAATGGATATAGATGCCACAATCTGCTAGCCAGACCATCAAGAACAGGAAAAACAAAGAAAGGTATTCTATACAGTAGCATTTCAACTATGGAACATGTTGTGTGATGTACAAATACTAACACACCTGTGATGTTTATTATCTTGGAGGTCTCTATTCTGATGGTTTTGGTTTTATAAATTAGGTTTGAGAGCAGGCTTTGGGCGCTTTTTGTTTACGTGTTTTGCATGGGTCCTTTATTACTGAATTGAGTGATAGCTTTGTGTCATTAGTGATAGTAAATAATATTAAAAAAAAAAATGCTCTTCTGTTACTCCAAAATGAAAATGGACTTCAATTAAAGTAGAAACAAGTGATCCCTAGATACTACTTTTCTAGATCCCATTTCTACAGTAGGGCATCAAGATCCTGTCTGAAAACTAGCTCATAAACTTTCTCTCTTGCTTTTTAAAGGAGAATGGGAACTGGTTTTGATCATTGCTTAAAGTTACTATCCATGGAAAGCAAAAGTTCAGATAACTTACTCAACACGATATGCCCTTTGTTTTCTTTTCCTTTTAATGATTTTGTCTAAGACCTCGGTTTGGCTGTCATCATACAACTTTATGGAAGGCCACCAATCTCCTATTTATAAGCAACTTCATTTTGTGATGATAGTTAACGAGAACTAATTATCGAGGAACTGAGGAATGCTGAAATGGATACGATGTGGAGGCTCTATTTGGTTTTTTCCTTTCTGTCCAGGGAATTGAAGAGGCCTTTTATTTCATCTTAGTTGTTGGTAATTGAGAGGTTTTCGCACTCTTCAGGCTGGATTCCTAGAGTTCAGATTTCTTTAGTACATCAGTGGTGTGCTAGAGTGTGCTGTCGTTGAGTTTGCAACATGTGCATCTGGGCCACGCTGCCATTCGGAGGGATCTTGACAAGCTGGGGTAAATGGACTGTCAGGCCTGTCTTAACAGAATTCAACAAGGGCAGATGCCAAGTCCTGCACATGGAAAGGAACAACCGTTTGCTACAGCACGTGCTGGAGCTGCCTGGCTGGAGAGCTGCTTTGCTGGGAAATAGCCAGAGGGTCTTGGCAGAAAGTGAGCTGAGAATGAGCCAGCAGGGTGCCCTGCCGGCTGAGAAGGTTAACGGTGTCCTGGGCTGTATGAAGAGCA
The DNA here is from genome assembly GCF_017639655.2 of Falco naumanni. Taxonomy (NCBI): domain Eukaryota; kingdom Metazoa; phylum Chordata; class Aves; order Falconiformes; family Falconidae; genus Falco; species Falco naumanni. The sequence continues at coordinate 87,107 of NC_054080.1, forward strand.
GCATAGCCAGGGGACTGAGGGAGGGGATTGTACACCGCTACTTGGCAGTCCCTGGGTTGTGTCCAGCTCCCTGGGTATAATTTTGAGCCCCCAGTGCAAGAGAGAGTGGTCTTTCATCCGTGAGCGAGTTCAGTGGAGGGCCATCAGACTCTGCAGCAACAGGACTACTTGCCTTTTGGGGAGAGACTGGGGGAACTGGGCTTGTTCAGTGTAGAGAAGAGATGACTTTGAAGGGGACCCAGCAGCAGCTTCCAGTACGTGTAAAGAGAAGACAGAGACAGGTGCCTCCCAGTGGTGCGTCACATGAAGCAAAGGTACAAGAGGCATAAATGGAAACAAGAGAATTTCTAACGGAATGTGGGCAGCTTCACCATGGTGAGAACAGTAAAACAGAGAGGTTGTGCAGTCTCCCTCCTTGAATGGTTCAAGATCAGAGTGGATAAAGCCCTGTGAGCCTTATCTGACCTCAGAGCCGAGTCTGCTTTGAGGAGGCGGTTGGCTGAGAGACTTGCCGAGGTCCCTTGTGACCTGATTTATCCTGTGATCCTATGGGCAAGTTGCTGTCTTAACATGGATGAAAGCTTGGAGCGTAGTATAGAGTGCCCTGGTTACGCCTGTCTTGCCTGTTGAATACCCTTTTTTGGTGCAGCATACAGAACTGCTGGGGATTCTTCTACCTGAGGATAAGCTTTAGATCTTGGTTATGCTTTTTGATGTTTTTTACCTTTTCAGGATAACCTGTAAGTGGGTAGAGCACCAGCTAGTATAGTATATAAACCAGTAAAATCTGTCAATAGTGTGTGCTTGTGTGTGCAGTATGAGTACTTCAGCAGTTCATTTATTTACTGTCTTGCTAAAGCACCAGTATTTTGTTACCTGTTTATTAACGTAGCATATTCATGCTATGCTGTTTTTTTTTTAGTTTAGAGGTAGTTCTTAAACTTTTAGGTATAAAAGTTCAAAGGAGATAAAACTCTAGTCTTTTTTGTTTTGTCAATTCAGTGTGACTTGAAAAAGCAGTTGTTTGGAAATGCATGCATTCATTCATGCTGTCTTACGTTAAGTTGACTCCCCAAAGTTTCATTCTGTTATGACATGTACATGTTAATGACATGTCCAGGTTAAATGTTTGTATGTGCTGGTTAATTTTTAGCATGCCAAATCTAATTTCAACATGTCAATTCGTGTTTGAACAGCAATAGATGACTTGTCGCAAGGAGACTCAATCAGGTAAGACTTTAAACATACCCAGCACATACCTGAGGAATGATTGGAGAGACACAGTACTCATTTTGCTTTACTTTTTAAGAAGCTTGGAGAAAGAGGGGAGTGATGTCAGTTGGCATACTTCTGAGGAAGAACTCGATTTTACTCCCAAGGTATGGTGTACTTACAGTAAATGTCCTATAAAAATAAGTGATCTGAAGGCAAGTTTTCTGGGGGATTGAAAGAAACTACAGTTCTAGCCAATATTGTTTTCTCCTTAGAAGCAGTCTCTGACCTGCCAGCCTTTCTTCTGCTGTGAGTTTTTCCTAAAAGACCTGTAGCTGTGGCAGAGCATGCAGTAGATTTGTGGTTTGAGGCAAAAGAGCAATAGGCGACGAGATAAACCACCACAGTATTATTTGTTCTTGGTCATTTGAGTCGGATTTTAAGTTTATAAGTTACTAATATAACCTGTTCTGTTCTTCCCCAAACACTGTTAATGTTTCCTGTAAATTTTGTGATAGAATCCTAACTGATAACGGGCACTTTTTAACGAAGATGTACTGAAATCCTTCATCACCTAGTTCTCCTTTCCTCCTCATCAGGTTACTCAAGAGTGCTCAGCGGATGAGTTACTCAAATGGGTCATCTTTTTTTCTTCTATTGAGGTGGCATTCTGTGCTTGCATGTAATCTCACACTGCATGTTTTCCCTCTTTTTTTGAATGCTTAGGTAGTATTCTTTTTGTCGGCTACAAGCTCTCAGGCCTACTTTATTTGCTAGTGTTCTGAAGAACTATTAACTTCTGCAGTGATGTGTGGAGCATCTGTTCTGTTGCTCTGGGATTCTGCAGCGATGAGGAACCAGTGTTCTAGTTCAACCTACTCTGTAATACTGGAGGTGCAAGCATGTTTAGTTTTAACATGATTTCATTTTCTTGCACTGATTTAAATATAAATTATGCATTTTTATGGCATGTTTTTGAAATTTAAGGATATTCTGGTAAGTGTACTTGCAGGGACTAATTAATGCATTAAACCTAGGGTTCTTAACAGTTACTTCCCTTGTGCACACTTGCAAGTAAGCATCCAGAAGCTGCGATCTTAAATATAACTGAATTTTACTGAAGTACTACAAATACTAAACCCAGATTTTTAAAACTGCTATGCATGTAACCATAGTTTTGGAAACAATTTTCAGAAGGGTGCCTGCATGGTATTTTGGGGGTGAAATACTCACTGAATTGCGTATGTGAGGAGTGTTTTTGTAGTTAGAAGTATAGGATGGAGCCAACACCTGACCACTATCAAAAGGACAGCCTGATTACATTTAGTGTTCAAGATTTGATGTGACCAAAGGATTTGTTGTTGTCGTTAGTGTTCTAAAAAAAAAAAAAAATCATTTATTTACAGAAGCTGCAGAAGCCAAATTTGACATTGTTAATGAATGTTTCCCAGCAGTTCAGGAAAAACAGTAAGCTATTTGGAAAAGATTGCATAGTATACTAATATATAAAAGTAGATTTGCTAAGTAGTTTTTTAAACAATTCTTTTCCTTTAGTAAATGAGAAAAGTAGCATTTTGAAAACACAGCACTTGGTCACTTCAGAAAAAATAAGTCATGTTGTTAAAATGAAGTTATTAATCCCCTCCTAAGCCTTTGTCCCTGGCCAAGTCCTTCCTCCATCCTGCCCATCCTTGACTTGGTTCCTTTTCCAGACATTCCCAGAATACTCCATTAATCTGGTAACATGCCTGTTGCCATTTCCATAACTCCTTTTGTTGTTTTGACATAACTGCCATGTCTCCAAAGACGGTGAATAATGAAGTATCTTGCAAGTCAGTACCAAAGCAAACTGTCTTTCAAAATCTAAATAATTTGCAAGATAAACAAGAAAGTTGGAACAAGAAAAGCATGATTCAGGTGAAGTTTCACAGAAATGATGACTCCCTTTTTGCAGAATCTAAGATGACAAACTGGAAAAAAGACACTTCAGCTTCTCTCAGATAGTTGTGGTCTTAAGGAGAAAAAGTCAAGCTTCAGTAATGGCTTTGAAAGTGATAATAGTTCTTTGTCAGCAGGAAAAAACCCAAGGCTTGAAAGTCAAAGACCAAACTCTGTCTTTCTTGAACATGTGGATGATGAAGATACAGAAGAAGAGCAATGTGAAGTAGATAATAAAGTCTGTGAAGCACTGAAACAAGAAAGTGAAAACTTGTGCTTGAATAGGCATGAAGAAAATGTAAGAGCAGCATTTCACTCAGGCACCAAAGTAAGTTATATAAGGATGATTCAATCACAAAGGTATTTTCTAAGGGTGATAAAGGTAAGAACCAAAAGGTAAACTGGATTTCTGTTAATATTTCACGTATATCCATCTTTTGATCATCCTTTTTTTTATATTAGAAAATGCCTTTACTCCTAACCAAAGCAGTTTCTTAGGTATAAGGATAATATTGGGCAGTATTTTCAATATTATTTTATTGGTTGCAGTGGTTTTGCAGGAAAACAAATAGGCAGTATAATTTTTCTGAAATAAATTCATTTTTTCTCAGTTGTATGTACAGTTTTTATCTGTCAAGATTTATTGCCATTTAGTAAAATACCTGGTGTGATGGCTGAAAGTGAGGAACCAAAAAGTTTGAGTAAGATTGAGAGCAGGAAGTTAGTGATTTTCCTGGAGCAAAGTAGAGGAAGAAGAGCGTGTTCCAAAACAATGTAACTGAAATGAAAGCTAGAGTTAGGCTGACATGAAGAATTGCTTCTCAGGAGCTTTGCAGAGCCAGGGCTAATGACTTAGGGCTAATGTCATTGCTGTCTCCTCAGAGATTCCCATGGAAAAACTGAAGGCCTTGTAAAACAAAGCTCAACAAAATTTCCCTGTTGTCTTACACAGGAAAAGCATTTTTAAAGTTGTCGATGGGTGGCTAAGAAGGTGCTTGTTTCTGCTATTTCCAGCTGTTTGGTCAATCTCTTTTAGGAAAAATCACCTGAACAGGAAGAAGAGGAGAAGGAGCAGGAAAAGGAAGACACTGGTGAAGACCTACAAACTGCAAGTGTTGAGGGTGTGAAAAACTCTATTTGTAATGATAGCCATCAAGTCCACAGTGCTTCCAAAGACAACACTGGTGAGAGAAGTGAGTTAGTGAATACTGATCCCAGTTCTTCCTCTATAAATATTAATGCACAGTAAATGAACTGAAATGGTGATTGACTTCTGAAACAGTAAGCTTTTCCCTTGCCTGTGAACCCTAGTGGGCATTGGCAAGGAGGAAAGTAGCTTTTGTTCCTTTTCATTCGTTCCTGAAGAACAAATTGTGGCCTTGGATTCCAAACGATGCTACATGGAGCAGGTGTCATTCTTGGTTTTGTTGCTGTGTTCTCCTTGAACCGATCAGAACAAAACGCACAGTTGAAAAAGAGGAGGATTAGAGTGTCTTGGGTGTGACAGTAGTATTCCCCTTTCTGGCCCGTACTGTCAGACTGAAAAGTTGTGATTGCTCTTGGCTGAAGCCTGGGAAAGATTTGAGTCAATCTGAGAGAAAGCTGTTCTGTTCCAGTGCCTCACCTTGTCCAGTTTTAAAACGTAGAAAGTCTCTCCAGTGCCACGCTTGTGTGTGCTCGAAAGCATTCCCATGTCAGTCAGGGCTGAGCACTCTGGTACTCACCTCAGGTCTTGGAGCAGGAGGAGAAGGCACACTTTCCATCGTCTGTCTCCAGAGAGTAGTGTGGTATGGTAGATGTTACCAGAGCATGTGTAGCTGCTGATCAAATGCTACAGAGCGGGCCTGGCAGAACCTGCTGTATTCCAGGTGTTGTGCCTATACATGCTCTTCTGTCTGTGCATTTTACCATAAGCCTGCATTTGGCACAGTGTGAGTAGTCCTAGCTGAGGCTGGAACCAGCAGTTCCCCTCTGCTAGGACGGGTGCCCTCACTGGTCTCTAGCTCCTTTCCCATTTTTTGTGTGCATGTCTCCACAAGAGCGAATCCTGAATCAGTTTTACCTAATGGACTAGCTTAAAACAGAGAAATGAAGATAGTTTAATCTGGCCAGGAACCTACTGAGACTGAGCCTTGCGTGTGCCTAGTAGAGAAGAGATTCAGATGTTAGCCCCCTGAGATAGAGACAAGTTGTGTGTTTGGGGTGAGATTTTGGGCTGTGAGCCTCTCCTCTTTTTAAATGGCAATGCTTAGGTGTCTACCTTCTGGGAAGGTGCAGGGTAAAAACTGCTAGTCAAGGAAGGTCTTTTCTGGTAGTGCTACAAAAGGAGCATTGTTTCTTGGTGATTTTAGCGTGAAGATGTGTCGGATGGTGTTTCTGTGGTACTTCTTGTACAGTGGATGGTGGTAGTCAATGGCAATTTCTGGAGCTGTGGACTGGAGAGCAGGTGACCTAAACTCTGTATGCCACAGGGCTGCAGCGTGCTGGAGCCTTTTCCTGAGTGTGACCCAAACACGTCTTCAGTGCTGCTTGTAGCTGTGTCAGCTGTTGTGCATAGCCATCTCCTGCTGGAGAGGTGGCGATCCAAAGGAAATACCATGATGTTGTGTGCTGGGTGTGAAGAAACCCTTGAATAACACTCACTTCTTAGTTTGTCCTCAGCAACAGAACCGCTGTGCATCTTTTGGGCGCAGGGGTGATGGGGAAAAGCAGAGTGAAATAGAAGGGCTCAGTGTCTCACCTCTTACTGCCTTTGTAGGTGCCCTGACTGCGGTGGGAGCAGAGGAAGAGGAAGATGCTGAATCTCCCTGGGATTCTGAGGTATTTCCTGTGAAGGACACCGGGGTTCCCAGTGGGGCGGGGGTGGGGAGCGAGATCCAGAAGCACTCAGAGCTTGGGCCCTGCCGCGGCTGAGGCTTATTTCCCCTTCTCCTGGTTCTGCTGTATGTTTGTAACTGGGGGCCCTTGAAATACTTGTGCTGTGTGCTAGCTGTTCAGCGAGGCTTGGGATGAAGGTAGGTCGAGCTAATGATTTGGGTCTCATGGCAGCTGGCCCTTGGAGTTGGGTTTCTGGTACAGTATTGCGGCAGTGAAGTTTCTTGCTGCTTAAAATAGTCTGAGCTCCTCAGCGGGGCTGGCGGGATTGTTGCTTTTTCACCACACAACTCTGTTCTGCTGACGTGTTCAGTGGTTGCCCTTAGGGTCTGCAGCCTAGATGATGAGCTGCTTCGGAAAAGAGCCTTTCTACCTTTCTGGCCCTTTTTGAAAGTAATGTTCAACAGAAATACCACACGTGCTGGCTGTGTTTGCCCTTTTAGTTCTGTCTGTGGTAATGGGTTAAGAAGAAAACGAGCAGAGTCTGTAGCTTACCCCCTCTGACTTTTCTTGTGAGGAAGAAGGAACTCTTCCCCATCTCCTTCTTAAAAATACAAGGCTAAAATATTATTGGGGGGGTTTAGGTAGCCTTGGTTTCCGTAAGCTTTGTCTTGCTCGTCTTTGTTCAGCCCAAATAGTCTTTGTTCAACCCTTGCAACTGGGAGTAGCAATGTGTTCGCTCCCCACTGCAAGATGTGTGCCTGGGGACCATCAGCACAAATTTGAGTATCGGGTACCAGTTCAGTCCGAAAGTTGGGTCCCCCCCAGACCTGCAGTTACGGGTTCGCAACCCACAGCTCGAGTTACCGTGTTAATTCTCTCTTGCGGCTGTGCAGTTTGCCAGCGTGACAGACTAGTTTAGATGAGTTGTGAGGTTTTTGCCTAAGATCTGAAAACACACAAGTCTGCTGTGATTTTCCAATATACTGTGTCCTGATGTGCCCTTTCCAAGGGGCTTATCAAAGGCTTTTGTGATTCCATGCTGTGCAAGTTGGCTTAGCAGGAACATGTTGCATAGAAATGAGTTGAGAATTTGTACCGATGCTCACGCCCGTGTTTTATGCTCTACAGACGGATTCTGAAAGTCCGGAAGAAGGATCACCTGGTGTGTTGCTTCCAGCTGCAGACAGACACGGAGCACGCTCACGGATTGTTTCAGGGGAGCGCCACACCGGTAACTTCCTGGTGGACTAAATGTTTGTCTGTAAACACGTATAGGCTGAAGTGAGCTTTTATCGATGTCTGCCTTAAGAATGCACTTACGGTGTGGGTGCGCGCTATAGCAATGAAGTGCTTAGTATTTGTTAATGAACACCAGCTGTCACGGCGCTTGCTGGCAAGCTGTAAAGGAAGTTACCTTGTTTGCATGATGTGTGTTCTTTGGATGTGATTGTATTTTTTTGGATTCAGGTTCTTGTGGCATAGTGATGAAAGTGTATGTGGTTTAGGGCTGACCTGTCTGAACACCTAAACATTCTTGGATGATAATGTAGCAGGAGAAAGGTATGATCTGGCTAAGCATTTTTCCCCCTCGCCTTAATTTTTTTATACCTTTCTGTTATGCTTTGCCTAGGAGCTAAAATGTGACTAAAAGTTCAGGGTTTCTGCCTGTACTTTGTGATGCCGTCTCTTGAGCATCTGCAGTGTAGAATGGCAGGGAAGTTTTGCTGTTGGGGTAGAACTCTTATCTGAAGGATTTCTTTTTACTAAATGGTCAGTCCTGCTTGTAGTGTAAGTACAATAGAATAGCTGAAGAAGCTAATCCAGTTTTAGTTTAGTAAGCTGGAAGCAAAACTTTAAAAGCTCTTGGGAGTTTGTAAATCTACTTGTCGAGTAGTTGTCAGGAAAGTCTGCTTTGTATGAATCTACTAAGATGAGTTTAAAATCAGTGTAAAAAGGGGATAAAAGGTGGCTATGATAATCTTGCTAAGGTATTTCCATACTGCTAGACCACCAAGTTTCCTGAAATCAAATGCTGTTTGTTTTTTAATTATTTTTTTAAATACAAAAGTTTTGCTATGGAGCCATTCTTAATAACATTCCATACGCTTCTTTCATGAGAGGACTCAAACTGTTAAGATGACTAAAGCAGAGGACTTGAGAAATATAGGTGGGCCAGTAGATTGTGTGGGTTTGTAAGTGATTTAATGTTGGAAAAAAATCTTTAAAAAAATGAAACTATTTGGAACTGTGCTATAAATGCAGATTACAACCAATTGTAATTTGGGTTTTTTCTTTCCTTGCAAGCTGAACCAGAACAACCTGATAAGAACTAGTTTGATTCTTCCTCATTGAATGATGTGTATGAGATTTCTATGTCTGCACCCATGTTTTCTCTGTCCTATCGATGGAAAGGAAAATATCCCTCAACATCACGGTCATGGAGCTGTTATTTTATATAACTTGTAGTGTTATTTTATGGTAATTCATTACAGCAGACCAGCTTTGGCTTTTGAAATAATCTTTGTAGAAAGCAGGATTCAGCTCCTCAAAGTAAGTATTTTGATCTTGTTTTGTTAACAAGCAAATCCTTATTGCTGCCTATGGATTGTCCTAGTTCTGTGAGTATTATTTCTTAAATCCAAGGTGCATGATGGGAAGCATGCATTGTCCATTTCGTGTATACTGATACAAATGCTGGATGATGAGGTAAATTGAATGTTAAGTATCGCAGTCTCGATGAAATAATGCTTGCAACTAATACTTAGTTGTAGAAACTACTGATGTTGAATGGAGTAAAAATTTTATGAATTAAATAAAAATTAAATAAAATAACACTTTCTAAAACATTTTTCACTTCCAGGCTTTTTGGAGAAACCCAACAATTCCCAGGTAACTATTTGTTCATGTCAGACTGACTACTTGTTCTGCTCATTAAATATTATGTAGTTACTTTAAGTGTGATTTTTTTTTTTTTTTTTGTCATTGGATTGTCTTTCACAGCTGAAGACCTCTGAATCTGTTTTGGAAAGGAATGAAACCTCTCCTAACAAAAAGCAACAGAAATCAGGTAATGTTCACTTCATGTGGTTCTGGGTTTAGCTTCATAGTCTTTCTAGATAGGAGTATTTATTAAAGCATCCGATTTGTTTTGCAGATCTATTGGAGGAATTTGGCTTAGGAGATGCAGAAGGTGTTGAAGGTATTCATAACAATCTCTTTGTAGTGTTCTTTTATGGACAGACACTTTGTACTTGCAATTTTCTTTCTAATATTAAATTAATGGCTCTAGCAAGGCATCCCGGGAGCAGGTGGTGTACTGAAATATACCTCTGTGTATGTGTTTGCTCCCTCCTCTAGTCTGCTGTTCAGCACTGTCCATACCCTTCCATGATGTACGCTTCCTACACCGTACTTGCTGTCATTTCCCCTTTTCAGGCAGTCCTGAAGTTTGCTTTTCTTTCAGTTTCTCAAAAAACCCCCTTCCTGACTTTCCTGGTTCTCTGAGCATGTGCTGTGGCTGATTCCAGGCTAGGGATCTGTAGACTAGGCTGTCCAGGAGCTGCAGGTGAGCCACAGAGGGTAATTCTTGGGCTTGTGCTGTAGCTGTAGTTTTCAGGAATTATTACTTGCCTGGCTTTTCTCTACCTGCCTGGCAGTTGTTTTGAGTTGTTTGTTCCTCTGAGGCTTCCCTCTCTTGTTTGATGGAAAATGACCAGCAGGCTCAGAGGCAGGGGAAGGAAGTGAGGAAGAGAGACAAGATGGGAGGAAATTAGTGGCAGCGTGTTTCAGGAATTCTCTTTTCTTCGGAAACAAGGCTAAAGTTGAAGCGGCTAGCTGGTCGGCTATGTATTGGAGAGAGCATATGTAACTTTAATGGGTTTTTAATGTCTTTGTTCTAATGTTTATCAATTTGCATATTTGATAATTTGTGTTGTATTTTGTATTAATCACACTTGTTAATCAGATGAGAAACAATTTGCCACTCAGGTTTTAGAGTTTCTACAATTGGCTATTGACAATATAAACCAGAGAGAGGTGAACAGATATGTAGACAAGTAAGTGGACTTGTAACTTCTAAGTATAGAATACAAATAGTTCCAAGTTCTTTGGCATCTTCGCTTTAGGGGAAGAAAAAAAAAGTGGTGTTGTTCTTTGGACAATAATAGAGATGCAACTTCTCTCTAGAAGTATCTCCCTCCTTCTCCTCTCGCTCTTCTCCCTTTCATGTGTTTGCAATGGGTAAGCAACAGGTCCCCTTTTGCCCTTTATTTTGCAGTGACGGTGTTCTGGTAAGACACACAGATATTTGTTAGAGGTTGTTCAGTTAAAACGTGAGTTTTGGTTATGTCTGTATTCCACAGTAATGTGGAGTGTAGCCCCATAATGGACCAGTACATTACAATTTTACAAACACAGAAAGGAAAGGTTGCCTTTTCATGGCTCGTTTCATGTCAGCTGTTTTTCCTGTGTGGCTTTATTCATTTGCGTCATGCTGGTTTTTACCCATATGTTATCTTGAAGGTCAGGTGCTAAGAAGCAGATGTAAAAATTTTTTCTTTCAAACATTTTATGTTTGGATTTGGGTTTAAGCAATTTAGATTGCTTCAGCAAAGCATCGTGATTCCTGCAACACAAATATTTCTGACTCTAAAGGGGTTGAATGCCATCCTTGACAACTTGATTTCATAAATCTGGAGAACAGGTACAGTATCTTGCATAATTAAATATCCAATGAGAGATGGAATTTCCTATTCTATTTACTTTGTTACTGACTCATAGTAATACACAGCACCCGGAACCAGGCACTCTGTGACATCAGTCCTACGTCCAAGGGAACCCCGTCTGTGACATCAGTCCCACGTCCAAGGGAACCCCGGGCAACGGGAATCCTGCGGGCAGTCCGTCGGCAGCCGTACTGGTGGCGACAAGCCCTCGTCCTTGCAGCTGCCACATGTCGCTGGCAGCGATGGATTTTCTGCGTCTCCTCCTTGTCCTGCTGGCCGTGTGCTGTCCTGTGCACGGCACATGGGACAGCTGTGGGTAAGTGGCCCGAGGCTCTGGGAGGGAGCTTGGGCAAGCCTTGTGGGCTTCACTGGAGGGGGCCTGCTTGTCCCCCGTGGCCACCCCCCAGGTTCCTGAAAGCCATGTGGGAGGCTCAGTGCCTTGGCAGCAGCCAGGCCGCCGGCACAACTCGTCTGCGGGCTGAAGCAGAAAGCGGGGCGAGGGGAGCGGGTTTTGGCCCCACGGGTTTCCTCGGCCCTTCTGGCCATGCCTTGTGGGGAGGGAAGACGGCTGGCCTTCAGCCGCAACGGCGCAAGCCATCCAGCAGCACAGTAAGGAGTTTCTGGTTACAGAGGGAGCTGCGGGCTTCGTCCCATGGCTTTTCACTACGGCATGTCGCGCGTCGTGGGTGGCACAGATGCCCTGCCAGGGGCCTGGCCCTGGATCGTCAGCATCCAGGCTCTCGTGGAAGGAGGCACGGTGCACATCTGCGGGGGCTCCCTCATCAGCCCACAGTGGGTCCTCACCGCAGCCCACTGCTTCATCGAGGTCAGGTAAGGAGGACCAGGGGTCGGGGCTAGCCCCACAACACTAGCAGGTGCCCTGAGCGCAGCGGCACGTGCTACTGCCGTCCCGTTGCCCTGCAGCACGCCCAGTGCCTGGGCACTCCGGAGCCCCGCCGAGAGGCTGCTCAGGAGAAGGCTGGGCTCGTGCCACTGCTTCCCAGCAGCCTCCCGCTCGACACTGCTTGAGCCCAAGGCACGCGAGGGCAGTCGCAGCCTCCCTAGCGCTGCTTGCCTCTCTCCCTCGTCGAGCAGAAGGCAGGGCAAGTGCCGGGCTGCTGCGGCACGTGGCTGCGCTCCCTCTGAGCCCTCTCTCCATCTGCCTTCCAGGGACATCACCGTCTTGCGCGTGGTGCTCGGTGTCACCCAGCTGACTCAGCTGGGCCCTGAGGCTCAGGTGCGCGCCGTCAGGCGGCTGCTGGTTCACCAGCACTACTGGAACGTCACGCAGCGGAATGACATTGCCTTGCTGGAGCTGGACCAGCCTGTCCAGTGCAACAGCTACGTACAGCTTGCCTGTGTGCCCGACGCCTCGCTGAGAGTCTCAGAGCTGACAGCCTGCTACGTCAGTGGCTGGGGTGCCAGGAAAGCAAGAGGTGAGTGGCCCAAACGCAGCGGCGGTGCCAGTGCAAGCTTGGCCAGCTTGGGGAAGCAGGATGCGCTTCCTGATGGCAGAGGCGAAAGCCAGAGTCAGGCTGTGGGGGCGTATGCCTCTCTCTTCCAGAGAGGGGCCCGAGCCATTGACCCAGAGCAAGGCAGAAAGGCAAGAGCGGTCCAGCGCCTGTCGGCATGCAAAGCCGAGCCCCGGGGGAGGGCTTCAGCCAGACGGGGGAGGAGAACTGGCAATGAGCTGCTGGGTGTTCATTCCTTTCTGTGCTCTTCACAGCTGGAGGATCGGCATACGCGCTGCAGGAGGCCCAGGTCCACCTCATTGATGCCAGGGTCTGTAACAGCAGCGGCTGGTACAGGGGGGCCATCCACACCCACAACATCTGTGCCGGCTATCCGCAGGGCGGCATCGACACCTGCCAGGTAGGAGCGTGCTACAAGCCAAGCCCCGGCAGCACAGGCAGCCCCGCCACAACCGCCCAAACGTGCGCCATCGCGGCCTTTTGCTGGCCACTCACACTCCCATGGCTGGGTCCCCACCGCTGAGGGCCTTACCCGCCCTTCCCCATGGGCAGGCCCTTGCCCAGGGCCTGCCCGCCTTGTCCCAGAGGCCTGGCACGCTGCCCAGAAGGCCCACCCGGTGCCCTTGGCAGCCCACAGCTCCACCATCCCAGCCGTCTGACACACCTTCACCACCACCGTGAAGAGCGGTGGGAGCGAGCCCTGCCTTACAGGCCCACCGCCCCCTGCCAGGCAAGCTTCTGCAGAGCTTGGCTGGCCACTGAATGCAGCTCTGGCAGGTGCCGTGAGAGAGAAGGAGCCAGCCACCGGGCTGACGGTGGCCACCCAACAACCCCTCCATCCTCTCTCCTGTGCTGCAGGGGGACAGCGGTGGGCCTCTCGTGTGCCAAGACAAGAGCGCCGACTACTTCTGGCTTGTTGGCGTGACCAGCTGGGGGACGGGCTGTGCGAGAGCAAGGAAGCCCGGAGTCTACACCTCCACCCAGCACTTCTACGACTGGATCCTGGTGCAGATGGGCCTGCGCCCAGCAGTAACCACTACTGCAAGGCCACAGCCAGTCTTCACCTACACCCCCGTTCAGAGGCCAAGGCCATGGCCAAGGCCAAGGCCAAGAGAATCGAACCGGTTTCCACCCTGCCCGTTTCCAGTCCAGAAGCTGCTGGACTTCTTTACCCGGCTGCAGGAGCTCCTGCAGTACCTAAGGGCGAAATAGCTTGGAGCAGCACCATGAGGAGCATCCAGGGCAGGCTGCAGCGCACGACGACCGTTTCCTGCTGGGGCAATTCCTGCTGATGAAAGGCAGCCTCAGTGACAAAGGCCTGCTCTGTCCTGCCCGCGCTGCTCACAACGGCAGAACTCAGCAGGCTGCCTTCTTGCAATAAAGTGTTTCCCTTGGCATGGCTAACCATGCGCCAGTGCACTGCAGTCTCCTGTGTGAGGCAAGGGCTTCCAGAGCCGGCACCTGCCGAAGGAGGCAGGCTGCCAAGTCGGGCACAAAGGGTCACCGCAAAGGGCTGAAGCTCTGCCTGCTCCGAGAGAAGCAGGAGGGAACAGTGGAAGGAAGGCAGGCACGTCATAGGAGGGCTCAGGGCCTTGGGGGTGGCAGTTGGAAGCAGAGAATGCCTTGGGCTGGCTCCTGCTGGCATCCCTGTGGGCTTCTGTACGAGGCGCAAGCCAGCTTGAAAGTGGCCTCTCAGGGCCAGCTGGGCTTCAGGGGAAATCCACGAGCTGGGGCCTTTGCTCATGCCACGGAGTTCCTGGGCTTCCCCAGCCTGCTCTGCTTTCACAGCTGCACCATGTTTCCAAGCCCAAGCCTACGGCTGCAGTGGCTGCAGGGAGCGCCATGAGCTTTGAGTGGGAGCAAAGAGGCTGCTGCTGCTGCTGCTCCCCGGCTGCCTCCTGGCTGTAGTATCGGCCACGCTAGAGGAGCAACCGGAGGCCTGGGGCATACCAGACACCTATGGAGGGGTGCGGCGGGGACTCGAGTGGAATGGTCGAGACTAGGGGACCGGGCCCCCAGTCCGGTGGGCTTTTCTTGAGGGCTTGAGGCTCTGCAGAGGGGTCTGGGGTGCAAGGAAGGCCTCAGAAGGGGGCCTGAGTGGACTAGAGAGAGCCTAAGGCAGCCTCCGGGTAGGCAGGGGAAAGGGTGCCCAGTGCCAGGTGGCCTCCGCAGCCACCAGGGACCTGGGCACAGGCACTGTCACGTGGGGAGGCAGGGAGCGTGGCATGGGCTTGTTGTGCTCATCATCTCCTTGCCCCTTTGCAGTGCCTTGATCTTGCAGCTAGTCCAGGCACTGCCCCCCACCAGCACCGGGACCCTTGCACAGCACTCCAGCTTAAGATCACTGGCACCGGCTGCCCAGAGAGGCCTCTGGAAACATTCCAGCACCACCTGCACAGGATGTTGTGCAACCTGCTCTAGCACAGCCTGCTTTGGCAGGGCGCTGGACTGCATAATCTCCAGAGGTTCCCTCCAACAACGACCAGTTGTGTGATTCTGGGACTCGCGGCACTTTGGCTGAGGAAGAAGAGGTCAGGACCCTCAGGCCACCCGACACCTGACTGCCTTCCCAGTGCCTGTCCAAGAAACCTGCCAGTCCTCACTAACGGAAGTTGGACCTGCACACGTGGGCTTGCACATGTGCATGAGCACTGCAGGGCAACAGCCTTCTCTCTCTTCCCCGTCCTCTACCGCAGGGCGAGCGCAGACGTTCTGCCAAGGGAGCACCAGTCTGCACAGGCCCCGCTGCTGTCGCTGTCATGCAGCGGCTCTTCTACCCCGGGCTCCCTCTACTGTGTCCCACACCACTGGCCTGGTGTGATGGCAGAGCCAGTGGCACTCCCCTGTTGACGCAGAAGGCTCGCGTCAACTGATACGACCAGTGTGATCCAGTTGGTGCCACTTTATTAAGGGATACACAGCAATTTATACTCTACAGATGCTATTAACAGACGCACAGCCATTTATACCCCCGGCTAAAAATACACACTCTACGCAGGCTTTGGTATGGAAAAGGTGATAGGTTAAAACGACTCGTTCACACGCTTCCACCTCCCCTAGGACTGGTCCCAGCGTGGTGTCCACACGCTGCTCCCCCCTTGTGCAGGCATCCGGTTTTTCCTCACCTTTCTGTCCAGCTCTCTTATCTCTCTGCGAGTACACAGTCTCTTTGTCTCTCTTGGCCTTGCATATGTCCTTCACAACACCTGCAGCTTGTTACAGCTGCGGCCTGCTCGGCCTGCTATTACAACAAAGTTACGTGGTCTGCATTGCTCATAATATGTCCGTTGTCTTCCAGCCACTCCACAAATCCCCCTTTTTGTTTTTGAGCGATCCAGATCCCTTTTATCAATCTGTTCATCATTCTCATAAAGCAATTCCACACGCAGCCCATTATCATTGTAAAGAGATTACAATGGCAAATAACATCGTTATCCCCTGCAGAAACAAGTCTTTTAACCCTCCGGGAATTCCTAAACCCTGTAGCCAGTCCGTTAACCCGTTCTCAACCTTTATGGCCTGTACGTTTTTTCTCAACTCTGCGAGCTGCTTATGAATGGAGTTTGAGCGATCAGTCAAGTTCATACAACACATTCCTTAGCGCTCTTCACTATAGGCTACTCTCTACTGTTCATGCTGTTTCCTTATCTTCTAGAGGTGAGATCACATTCCTCCTTTGTTTCTGTTGCATCCTAGTTTCTTCTCATACTCCCTCAAAGTTATGAACTCTTTGCTGCAGGATCTCAGCTGCACATCGCCAAAGCAAGGCCACAACTGCACATTATCCCACTGTCTCTGTTCCGTACGATTCTACAATTACCGGGGCCCCCCTCCCTCCCCCCCCCCCCTCCCTTTTTATTGTTTTCCATGTTCTGCAGGGCCCTTGCAAACATGATGGCAACCAAGGCAATAGCAAACAAACGATACCGCCAATTGAGTGAATGGATGCCAAAAAGGCTGACATGTTCTCAGGTTTTGATAACATGTTGCTGCAATGGGGCGCCTAAAATCCACGCAGCATGTACCATCAAAATCCTCACAGCCATGTCCTTGAGCCAACAACAAAAAGCCAATACTTGCTCTGTTTTGTATGTAATAGTGGCCAATTTGACTCACGTTCTTAACTGCCTAACAAACAAGGTGATTTAACTCTTGAATGCTTTCCCTGCTGTTACTCCGGATAAGAGAAGAACCACTGCAATATGTTCCCGTCAGTTCCATAAATCAACTACATCATTACCTGCTTCATCCAAAGCTATATTGCCTTTAAGCGCATTATGCTTATCAACATGTTCACGTGTTGATTTATGTGGGTGTCATGGTCCCATCATAGCCTCCTACTACATTAGCATCGACGTAAAGACAACTATCGACATTCAAAGTGCAAACAATATCAGCTCCTTTTGGATTAACATCATACAGAGGTAATCACTTATCCCCGATATCAAGGCTTTCAGTAAGATTCTTCATTCCCCACATACATTCACTTGTTTGCAACAATGTTGGCAAGTCAGGAAGGGCACACCAAGCCAGGATGTGCTCAGTTGCTGTGCTAAGGAGACCCACACATCAGTTGTTGGGTTGACTGGCGGCAGCAGCGCTCCCACGGTCCGGCACGCTAAGCTCAGGCCGCACACAGCGAGCAGGTATCCCATCGCGGACCTTCCTCTGTAGAAACACAAGCATCACCTCTCCCCCAGGTTAACAATCCATGTGGTCCTGACCAATGCCTGGTATGAGGGTCTTTCCCGCGTACTAAGACACCTTGGTGCTTTTGCTGCTTGTCACCAGTTGACACAAAATATCGTACAATGGGAGGCACAGCATGGGCGACAGATTTTCAAAAAGTTCAAAATATAGCATGCTTTCTCGGAACGTGCCTCTGGGTCATTCCCCTCATTCCCCTTCTCTGTTTTTCAAGCAGGCGTTTAAGAGTATCATTCATGCATTCAACGATGGCTTGACCCGCAGGGGAATGGGGAATACCAAATTGCTGGGGATCCCCCACGGGCATTGTAATGAGTTACATCTGTTGTAACACCAGCGTTGGAAAGCTTGAAGGCCTCTGCCATTAACTCCAAAACTGGGCACGGGGATACCCTTTGGACAGGCTGGACAGGCTGCAACAATGCTGCGTGCAGCAGCCTGAGAGAGACTCTTTTGGCCAAACTGTTGATACAAGAATCACCAATTCTGATGATAAAATTGGTGGGCTAACACGACCTGCAGGTGGGCCTCAGGAACAGGCACCGACAGAGCCACAGAAACTGGAGCATCAGCTCCAGCGTTGCCATCGATTGCAGAACCGCGTAGGGAAGTGTGGCCGTAACATGCATAACGTAGAATGGAGAACGGCGTTTCCAAGTCCCTTCCCGAACTACAGTCAAAATTGCCAAAAAGCTTGGCATGGTTGATATGGCCATGGACAGCCATCTCCAACTGGGAAAGGAGGGCTGCCACACAGGCTGAATCAGTAATGAGATTAACAGGGCCTGGGAAATAAAGAAATGCCAAGGCCGCAGCCCGCAAGGCCATCTCAGTCGTCTCCAACTCAGTTGCCGTGGCTGCAAAGTTAGATCTACAGTCATTGTCCAAAGTGGATGAGGTGGATGATGGTACTGAACTTGCCCTTGAAAATTGCCAAGAGCCACTTGAAGGGCAGTAGAGTCTGACAGCGCCCATTCAGCGCCAAATTGTTGTACAGGGGCTATCACAACATGTGGAACACCTCCAGTCCACTCTAAATATCTTTGGGGGATTTTTATGATCAATTCGGTAACAAGTTCGTACCATCAAACCAGCAGATTTCATAGACTGCAAAGGCAAAGTGATCCCAGCTTCTGCCTCCAATCCTGCTTGGAACCCCTCCCTACCCTCACCCCCCCTGCCCCCCCCCCCCCCCCCGCCCCCGCCCCCCCGCCCCCACCACGCCCAGACACCACCACGCCCAGCACCCGGAACCAGGCACTCTGTGACATCAGTCCTACGTCCAAGGGAACCCCGTCTGTGACATCAGTCCCACGTCCAAGGGAACCCCGGGCAACGGGAATCCTGCGGGCAGTCCGTCGGCAGCCGTACTGGTGGCGACAAGCCCTCGTCCTTGCAGCTGCCACATGTCGCTGGCAGCGATGGATTTTCTGCGTCTCCTCCTTGTCCTGCTGGCCGTGTGCTGTCCTGTGCACGGCACATGGGACAGCTGTGGGTAAGTGGCCCGAGGCTCTGGGAGGGAGCTTGGGCAAGCCTTGTGGGCTTCACTGGAGGGGGCCTGCTTGTCCCCCGTGGCCACCCCCCAGGTTCCTGAAAGCCATGTGGGAGGCTCAGTGCCTTGGCAGCAGCCAGGCCGCCGGCACAACTCGTCTGCGGGCTGAAGCAGAAAGCGGGGCGAGGGGAGCGGGTTTTGGCCCCACGGGTTTCCTCGGCCCTTCTGGCCATGCCTTGTGGGGAGGGAAGACGGCTGGCCTTCAGCCGCAACGGCGCAAGCCATCCAGCAGCACAGTAAGGAGTTTCTGGTTACAGAGGGAGCTGCGGGCTTCGTCCCATGGCTTTTCACTACGGCATGTCGCGCGTCGTGGGTGGCACAGATGCCCTGCCAGGGGCCTGGCCCTGGATCGTCAGCATCCAGGCTCTCGTGGAAGGAGGCACGGTGCACATCTGCGGGGGCTCCCTCATCAGCCCACAGTGGGTCCTCACCGCAGCCCACTGCTTCATCGAGGTCAGGTAAGGAGGACCAGGGGTCGGGGCTAGCCCCACAACACTAGCAGGTGCCCTGAGCGCAGCGGCACGTGCTACTGCCGTCCCGTTGCCCTGCAGCACGCCCAGTGCCTGGGCACTCCGGAGCCCCGCCGAGAGGCTGCTCAGGAGAAGGCTGGGCTCGTGCCACTGCTTCCCAGCAGCCTCCCGCTCGACACTGCTTGAGCCCAAGGCACGCGAGGGCAGTCGCAGCCTCCCTAGCGCTGCTTGCCTCTCTCCCTCGTCGAGCAGAAGGCAGGGCAAGTGCCGGGCTGCTGCGGCACGTGGCTGCGCTCCCTCTGAGCCCTCTCTCCATCTGCCTTCCAGGGACATCACCGTCTTGCGCGTGGTGCTCGGTGTCACCCAGCTGACTCAGCTGGGCCCTGAGGCTCAGGTGCGCGCCGTCAGGCGGCTGCTGGTTCACCAGCACTACTGGAACGTCACGCAGCGGAATGACATTGCCTTGCTGGAGCTGGACCAGCCTGTCCAGTGCAACAGCTACGTACAGCTTGCCTGTGTGCCCGACGCCTCGCTGAGAGTCTCAGAGCTGACAGCCTGCTACGTCAGTGGCTGGGGTGCCAGGAAAGCAAGAGGTGAGTGGCCCAAACGCAGCGGCGGTGCCAGTGCAAGCTTGGCCAGCTTGGGGAAGCAGGATGCGCTTCCTGATGGCAGAGGCGAAAGCCAGAGTCAGGCTGTGGGGGCGTATGCCTCTCTCTTCCAGAGAGGGGCCCGAGCCATTGACCCAGAGCAAGGCAGAAAGGCAAGAGCGGTCCAGCGCCTGTCGGCATGCAAAGCCGAGCCCCGGGGGAGGGCTTCAGCCAGACGGGGGAGGAGAACTGGCAATGAGCTGCTGGGTGTTCATTCCTTTCTGTGCTCTTCACAGCTGGAGGATCGGCATACGCGCTGCAGGAGGCCCAGGTCCACCTCATTGATGCCAGGGTCTGTAACAGCAGCGGCTGGTACAGGGGGGCCATCCACACCCACAACATCTGTGCCGGCTATCCGCAGGGCGGCATCGACACCTGCCAGGTAGGAGCGTGCTACAAGCCAAGCCCCGGCAGCACAGGCAGCCCCGCCACAACCGCCCAAACGTGCGCCATCGCGGCCTTTTGCTGGCCACTCACACTCCCATGGCTGGGTCCCCACCGCTGAGGGCCTTACCCGCCCTTCCCCATGGGCAGGCCCTTGCCCAGGGCCTGCCCGCCTTGTCCCAGAGGCCTGGCACGCTGCCCAGAAGGCCCACCCGGTGCCCTTGGCAGCCCACAGCTCCACCATCCCAGCCGTCTGACACACCTTCACCACCACCGTGAAGAGCGGTGGGAGCGAGCCCTGCCTTACAGGCCCACCGCCCCCTGCCAGGCAAGCTTCTGCAGAGCTTGGCTGGCCACTGAATGCAGCTCTGGCAGGTGCCGTGAGAGAGAAGGAGCCAGCCACCGGGCTGACGGTGGCCACCCAACAACCCCTCCATCCTCTCTCCTGTGCTGCAGGGGGACAGCGGTGGGCCTCTCGTGTGCCAAGACAAGAGCGCCGACTACTTCTGGCTTGTTGGCGTGACCAGCTGGGGGACGGGCTGTGCGAGAGCAAGGAAGCCCGGAGTCTACACCTCCACCCAGCACTTCTACGACTGGATCCTGGTGCAGATGGGCCTGCGCCCAGCAGTAACCACTACTGCAAGGCCACAGCCAGTCTTCACCTACACCCCCGTTCAGAGGCCAAGGCCATGGCCAAGGCCAAGGCCAACAGAATCGAGCCGGTTTCCACCCTGCCCGTTTCCAGTCCAGAAGCTGCTGGACTTCTTTACCCGGCTGCAGGAGCTCCTGCAGTACCTAAGGGCGAAATAGCTTGGAGCAGCACCATGAGGAGCATCCAGGGCAGGCTGCAGCGCACGACGACCGTTTCCTGCTGGGGCAATTCCTGCTGATGAAAGGCAGCCTCAGTGACAAAGGCCTGCTCTGTCCTGCCCGCGCTGCTCACAACGGCAGAACTCAGCAGGCTGCCTTCTTGCAATAAAGTGTTTCCCTTGGCATGGCTAACCATGCGCCAGTGCACTGCAGTCTCCTGTGTGAGGCAAGGGCTTCCAGAGCCGGCACCTGCCGAAGGAGGCAGGCTGCCAAGTCGGGCACAAAGGGTCACCGCAAAGGGCTGAAGCTCTGCCTGCTCCGAGAGAAGCAGGAGGGAACAGTGGAAGGAAGGCAGGCACGTCATAGGAGGGCTCAGGGCTTTGGGGGTGGCAGTTGGAAGCAGAGAATGCCTTGGGCTGGCTCCTGCTGGCATCCCTGTGGGCTTCTGTACGAGGCGCAAGCCAGCTTGAAAGTGGCCTCTCAGGGCCAGCTGGGCTTCAGGGGAAATCCACGAGCTGGGGCCTTTGCTCATGCCACGGAGTTCCTGGGCTTCCCCAGCCTGCTCTGCTTTCACAGCTGCACCATGTTTCCAAGCCCAAGCCTACGGCTGCAGTGGCTGCAGGGAGCGCCATGAGCTTTGAGTGGGAGCAAAGAGGCTGCTGCTGCTGCTGCTCCCCGGCTGCCTCCTGGCTGTAGTATCGGCCACGCTAGAGGAGCAACCGGAGGCCTGGGGCATACCAGACACCTATGGAGGGGTGCGGCGGGGACTCGAGTGGAATGGTCGAGACTAGGGGACCGGGCCCCCAGTCCGGTGGGCTTTTCTTGAGGGCTTGAGGCTCTGCAGAGGGGTCTGGGGTGCAAGGAAGGCCTCAGAAGGGGGCCTGAGTGGACTAGAGAGAGCCTAAGGCAGCCTCCGGGTAGGCAGGGGAAAGGGTGCCCAGTGCCAGGTGGCCTCCGCAGCCACCAGGGACCTGGGCACAGGCACTGTCACGTGGGGAGGCAGGGAGCGTGGCATGGGCTTGTTGTGCTCATCATCTCCTTGCCCCTTTGCAGTGCCTTGATCTTGCAGCTAGTCCAGGCACTGCCCCCCACCAGCACCGGGACCCTTGCACAGCACTCCAGCTTAAGATCACTGGCACCGGCTGCCCAGAGAGGCCTCTGGAAACATTCCAGCACCACCTGCACAGGATGTTGTGCAACCTGCTCTAGCACAGCCTGCTTTGGCAGGGCGCTGGACTGCATAATCTCCAGAGGTTCCCTCCAACAACGACCATTGTGTGATTCTGGGACTCGCGGCACTTTGGCTGAGGAAGAAGAGGTCAGGACCCTCAGGCCACCCGACACCTGACTGCCTTCCCAGTGCCTGTCCAAGAAACCTGCCAGTCCTCACGAACGGAAGTTGGACCTGCACACGTGGGCTTGCACATGTGCATGAGCACTGCAGGGCAACAGCCTTCTCTCTCTTCCCCGTCCTCTACCGCAGGGCGAGCGCAGACGTTCTGCCAAGGGAGCACCAGTCTGCACAGGCCCCGCTGCTGTCGCTGTCATGCAGCGGCTCTTCTACCCCGGGCTCCCTCTACTGTGTCCCACACCACTGGCCTGGTGTGATGGCAGAGCCAGTGGCATTGCCCGGCTCTGCACCTTCCTGGTCCATCAGGGCAACCTGGGTGCCAGTGGGGAAGCTGGGAATTGCCCTTGGCCAGGGCCTCTCCCTGGAGCTGCCAGAGGAGGAATTCCTTGTGGGTGGCAGGGATGCCAAAGCATGAGGAATTCCCCATTGGATGGCAGGGACAGTGTGTAGAGCCCCATTGATTTTTAGCCACCCCCAGCAGCCCCTCAGCATTGCCACGGTCACACAGAACCTCACCGAGGAGCTCATCCATATCGTCCAGGACACCCTCATAATGACCAGGCAGTACCAAAAGTTTCTGCAAGTAATGATGGCCAAGTGGCAAGAGGCGGTCTGTAGTGGGATGCACACCACGCTCACCACCACCCCGCAGTTCTCTCCCTCCCCCGCTGCCAGGGAAGACGAGCAGCAGGAAAGAGGATCAGGTCTATCCAGGGCTGCTGGAACCCAGAGGGTTTTTCCAGGGCCTTCGAGTAGAGCTGCTGGGGCAGATGCGCACATGGAGAAGATGGCAGATGGGGACAAAGACCAAGGGGAGGACACGGGGCCAAGCAGAAGTAGCCCTGTGCAGGTGGGCAGAAGGAGCCCAATGGGGATGAGGAAGAGGAGCCCCATGACACCAGACAGAATCAGCTCCATGGGCCTGGGCAGCACCATCCACGTGGGGCCAGGCAGCAGCACCCCAGCAGACCCCAGGCCCCAGCACCATGTCCCCATGGGCAGGGCACGTGGGCAGGCAGCCTCAGGACCCTGCTGGGCAGGATTGTGCCTGCAGGAGGGCTGCTCCCACCTGTGGGGCTGCCCAAAGGCTTGGTGGAGATGCCACTGCCGGCACCACTGTGTCCGTTTCTGCAAGCCCCCATGGTGGCAGCGCTGCTCCCAGAAGAGCAGTGGGTTCCCCTGCCAGTGAGCAGCTTGCAGGGTGCAGGGCTGGGAACCCTCCGGGGTGCACCCCCATCTGAAATGTTAAATCTTTCCTCTGTCCTGGTGCTGGGGCTCATCCATCCATCTCGCAGCTGGGGCTGTGTCACCCTCGATGCCTGAACCCAGTGGGGATGTGGGTACTGCTGGCACCCACAAAATGGGAGGTGGTGGTGTCTGGTACCACAGTGGGTGTGCTAGAATGTGCGGACCAGGCTGGGCTAGAGAAAGGGGCCAGCATGAACCTCATCAGGTCCAACAAGTGCTGACTCTGGCCCCTGGGGATGAACAAGCCCTGGCCCTTGCACAGGCGGGGGCCACCTTGCTGGAAAGCAGCTTGGCAAGGAAGGTCCTGCTGGGCTCCTCAATGAGCTGCCTGCTGGGCAGGGGATCTGTGCCCCTTGCAAAGGGGGGATCCAGTATGTATTGAGAGCCCACGGTGAATCCATACACCACAAATAGAAAGGCATGTTATCCCCAGGTTGGCATATTCAAACGGCTAACAAATGGGGTATGGCCTTGGTGCCTTAAACATTTTTGTCCAATCTAGATAATAGAGTTGAAACATGGGAATAAATCCCCCACTCCATCAAAACACTCCCCTCAGGAATTGTTTGTGAACCATTTGTTGTGAATCGTGGAATAGAACAATGGAGCATGGCATACCCTAGACTTGTGAACCCTTATTCCAAGCATGTGTCCTTGTTGGGGTTTTCAGGCACCAGGGTTTAAACCTGCAGATCCCACCTGTTATGAAAAAACTACCAGTCAAGGAAACACATTGCAATATGCAGTTTTGCTTACCCACAAAACAAAATGGAATTTTGTGTGGGAAGGAAAAAAACCAAACTACGACCCATCAACACGCTCCCCTGTTTGATATCCAGCTCCTCAGGGTCCTTTCTGAGCATGTTCAGATGGGAAGATGTACTTTGTACTACAAAATTATTTACATATGCCTAAGGCACTTGGGTAAGTCACTTTGATCCTGGGGGCCTTTCTTGGGGTCTTTAGAGATTGTTGGTGGTTACAACTTGGTGAACTTCAGCTGAACTTTCCTGGGGCACCTGCACTCTACTTGTTGTTCTAGAACGTCATTTATTCTCTGTGCTATATGGTTTTGATGGCAACACACCGTTACCCCACTTCCCTCGTCTATTGGTATAGCCCAGGTGCCTCTGTAAGCTTGCCACCCCTTACTGAGCTTATTCAATAGGTCGAGTTAATCATTGCTTTAGTTGCAGCCTCTCCTAGTGATTCTTTATAACTTCATCCCATCAGTGAGGAGAAGCGTCCAGCTCTCCCACTGAAGGCAGCAGCCTCGAGTCACCAGGCTGCTCCCTACAGGAAGCAATCCCGACTGCCTGGATCTCACCACTGAGAGGCTGTATTTAAAAATGAAGTGTTTTCCAGCAAGGGAAACAAGGCTTGAGCGCTCATACTCCGGCTGGTGACTCTCCCAGGCAGCTGCATATTGCCAGTCCCTCAGCAGGACAGGTGTAGCCAGAGCCCTGTCAGAGTCAGCAGCAAAACACGCTAGCCCTATTCCTGCAGGAACTACAAATGCCAGGGCAGCTGCGGGGGGCTCTGCGAGTCGGGGTGCCTGGTGCCTGTGCCCAGGGCACCTGCCGGCACCTCTTTCCCTCCTTAGCTCTCGGCTCACCCCCAGGGCTGCCCCGGCTGGGCCTGACTCCAGCTGCCCCGGGAGCCCGGCACACCGGGGGGTTGGAGCCTCCTCACCGCACCCCCAGGCAGCCAGCAGGCAGCAGACATCCCTGCGCTGGCCTAAGGGCCTCCCTTGCCCCACGGCCGGCCACAGGCCCCCCTCAGCTGGGACACAGCCCCAGCACAGGCTGTGCCTGCCCAGACCAACATGGCTGCAGGAGGCTGAGGGTGGGCAACAGCAGCTCCCAGCATGCCCCGGGAACAACGTGGCCATGGGGCGGCCCCGGGCCTACAGCTCCCAGCATGCCCTGGGAACAACATGGATGCCAGAAGCCCAGGGCCTACAGCTCCCAGCATGCCCTGGGAACAACCTGGCTGTGGGATAGCCCCAGGCCTACAGCTCCCAGCAGGCCCCGGGGCACAGCTTCTCCCAGCAGGCCCCAGGGTGCCCCTGCCCTGAAGTCGGGCCCTGTGGGGACACCAGCCCCCAGCCCTGGCCCTGCAGGCCCCACAGCCACAGCCCAGGGCTGCTTGAGCACAGGCCCAGGCCCTGGAGCCCCCGTGGGGCAGGGACGAGGGGGAGAGAGGCACCGAGCAACAGGGAGAGGTGGGTCAAGGCAGAGGGGTGGTCAGAGAGGGACAGGAGGCATCCAGAGGGGCAGGGGGAGCGGGAGGGGCTGGGCAGGGGTGGAGAAAGGACAGGGACTGGTGAGGAGCAGGCAGAGGGTTGGAGCGGGACAGAGACAGAGGGGCAGGGGTGTGCCGGAGGGAATGCAGGGTCAGCAGCAGGAGAGAGGGACAGGGAGAGGAGCAGAGGGGCGGGAAGGGGGGCAGAGGCACAGACCAGCACAGACAGGGTGAGGGACCAGGATGAGCAGGCTGTGACTTTGGCAGTGGGCGGCAAAGCTGCTTCTGTGGGTCTTTCCTTTCTCCCTCTGCTCTTATCCCCTCTCCACCCTTCCCCTCGGTGAGGCTGTGTCTGTGGTGTGCCTGCTCTGGTGAAAGGAGCTCCTGCACCAGCCTGAGGACAAAAGAAGAGGGGCAAGGAGCAAGGTCTTGCAGTCCTTAGTTTGCAGGTTTCATATACTGTCCCTGTTCAGAAAACACAGTGTATATGTGGGTCAGTGGTGCCGGCAGATTTTTATTCTTTATAGCAATTTCTTTAAATACCGGGCTTCATGCAGAAGGTTCGCACGGTGCTGTGCTTCTAGTAAACAGAATTGCTTTTATGCATGCTGCAGTCTGGAGGTGGCAAGTGCCAGGTGAGAGACGAAGATGGAAATGAAAGCAAGTGACGCACTTGCAGTGGTGATCCTGCCACAAACATGCTGTGTATTGACATGGGAGAACGCTGCAGGGACTCTCAGAAGTCAAGGTTTTCAGTGCTGTTTCTGTATTTGAGACCCAAGGGATGGTTTCCCTCTGCATGTGTTTCTGTGCAGGTATGTGCATGGAACATGGGTGTGTCCCTGTGCCATAAGTGGGACTGATGGCAGCTTTTCATTTCATTCCAACTCAAAAGTAAAGAAAGACTGTACCTGCAAAAGAATTCAAACAGCCGTCTGTCTTTCCCAGAGCGAGCATAGAAGCATGGGGGAGCAGTTTGCAGGTTCAGAACTTGAGCCTGCTCTGGGTGGTAAACCCTCAGGAGAGGAAAGAGAAGCCCCACTTTTTTAACTACAACTCTGCTTCCCTTAATGTGTCTTCTTGTTAGATTGTGTCAGTGGTCAGTTTAAAAGGACATGATTAAACTGTGCTTGTTTATCAAGATATTTGAGGGTTATTTACTGTCTTAAATCCGCTTACGAGTGGGGCACTCTGTTGCCCTGTGGGCAGTACAATGTCGAGACTGGTAATTTTCCTTTTCTTCCCTAGTGTACAGATGCATTTATGAAGGCAAGTGTTGGGTCTTATTGGTGCCACACAAGAAACCAACGTGTGAAACCCAGACATTCACTGTTAGAAACAGGAAGAAGCCCTTGCTTCAGATTCTGCAAAAGATGTACCAAGGCTGAGGAAAGTGGCAAAAAGGGAAGAAATGCCGTAGCATAACTTTGGGATGGCAGGTGAGGTTTCCATCAGTGTTCCTCAAATGTAGCAGCCTCATTTTGTTTGCGGATGTGGTGTTGAACTCAAACTGCGAGACTAGTTTCCTTTATTGTGGGTGATACTATAGCGCACGTACCTTTCATGTCCCAAGTGAAGTTGCCAAGGCTCTAGTTAAACTTCTGCAGAACCCCCTCAAATTTTCCTTAGTGCGTGATTTCCTTCAACAGTCAAGTCCAGGTCTGTGGCATACAATAACCCCTCCCCTATTTGGGATCTGGATGCGGCTGATTTTTAATTTAGACTTATCTGCTGTTAGAGATTTTCTTTTTTTGGTCCAAATAGGGAAATGCTGATTGTGTGCATTCTTTTGCTTTTTCATAGTGGTGTTCCATGCTTAGTCATTTGTTCCTTACAAAAATAATGTATGGGTGTCTATGAAGCTGGAGGTGTTTACGTTCTGGTGGCTGAATGTAGCAGTGGAGCTATCTTGCTGTATTTAAATCAAGAGGAGCATAATGTAATTTCACTTAAAATATGGTCTTGGTAGGCAGATCCTACCCTGATAAGCATTTTAAAAAAAATAATTAAAAAAAATTCAAAACTGTGAAGAGGTATAGGTGGAGCACCTGAACTGGTGCAAGGCAGGAATTGTCTCGCTGGTATCCACACATTGCAGAACTGTTGCCATCATGACCGTAAAATAGTGAGCCATTAATGTTAACTACTAGCAGCTTGTGAACCTAACAGTCAAGGTAGAAAATAATTTCCCACTGCCACCTTTTTTTAATTTTCTTTTATGTTTTAAAGTTTCTGATTTGATACTTTCTGATGTATTTGAAACCTGTGTCATATCCTGTGTAGTTTGTGACACATGTGTGGCAGATGGGACTTTTCTGCTTGGAGAGGTGGTGAGATGGAGAGTGGAGAATGGTTTTATGGCACAAGTGTGGAAGTATAAAAAGGGATTAAGAGGCTTGTGTACCTTGCTGCCAGTTCAGTGGCATGAGAATTCCTGTAATGACAAATTCCTTCTGGCTCTGAAGGAATGAACATGCCAACCTGCTGAGTTTCCACCCAGAGCAACACTAGCAACGGATGTCCTTCCCAAATGGTGAGGTGGTTGTAAGCTTCATCAGTAGTAGAAGCTGTGGAGAAAGTCACGAATCATCTGCCGTTCTGCAAGTCAAGTGCTTGGCTCTTTTGTCACTAGTGTTGATTTAAGGGTACACTGCTTACAAATAGCACTTGACCTTTGTAATTCTTCCTACTGCTAAGTTCTCGGTGCCATAAGAGAACCATTGTGCTGTGAAGGCCCTGTAAACATACGGCGATGTTTGTGTTTATCCATTTTGCCTTCCCTTAGATGATGTTATTTTGTAATTTGAAACCTTAGTGGCAGGATTTGGGGCTTTATCCTGATCAGCCATCTAAGGGCCAGCTCTCGGCTGCAGCTGCAGCATAAGTATTCAGGTGGTTTGAGCACCAAATGAAACTTCCACTTGGCTCTCATCTTGGCTTTTCCCTTCCTCTTAATTTTTATATTTTAATAAGGAGTTTTAAGTATTTGGCTTCCTTACAGAAAAAAAAAAAAAAAAAAAAAAAACAACAGTGCTATCCTTGACCTGTTATGATAGACCCCTAATCTGGAGGGCAGAAAGCTGAGACCACCAGGAAGATGTTGAGAGGAAGGGGAAGAATGTTAGAGCCATGAGTTGGGTGTTCTTCATCTGGCCAGATCTGAGGAGATGGAAAAGGTGCCTCCCAGGTAGCTAAAGGGAAGCGCAGGAGGGCAGCTGGGAGCCAGAAGTGTGGTGTGGGCATACGGAAGTGCTACGCTGTGGTGTGTCAGGCAAATTATTTTCAGGAGGTTTCACATTTGTTGTCATTTCCCAAGCTCCTGAGGTGCAGGAATGCTGGAGGCAAGAAGCTGCCAGCATCAACTATGTGGAGAAAGAACACTTCTATCTCCATTTTACTGTCCTCACTTCTGTGTTGTGGTGGCAGGGCAGTAAAGACCCGGACGCAGACCCTGACCCTGACCCTGTGAGTATGCAGGCAGGTTGTGTGGCCAGTGCCGGTGTGGTTCTGGCACAGAGGATCAAGCGCTTCATGCTTCAGAGCTGTCAGGCTGACACTCTTCAGCACTCAATGAAGCTCTAAATTACAGCTAAAGGAAGACAGAAATTTTGCTTCAGAGCTTGATAATGTCGTTCTGATCCATCCTTTTGCTTGTTCAGTGGCTACAGAAGGGAGCCACTGCCTTGGTAGGAGCATCCATTGAGTTCTTCATGTGTGATATTAGAGGATCATTGTGTCTGTTTACGCATGAGATCATTACAGTAGGTGTTTTGAAGATGTTCACATGTGGTACATAAAACCTTTGCCAGTAAAACAGTAAATCCATGCAGTGGGGTCTAAAGCACGCAGATCCAGTGCGATCCTCCAAAGCGCTTTGAAAGTGTCTCCCCGAGGGTACAGACTTGGCTGTTGGTGATTCTGTTGACCTGCTTTTTATAGCAGGTTGCTTGGAGAAGTTGCTGTGTCAGAAGTAGTCTTCTGCGGGCTGGATGCTGCAAATGGTAGGATGTTTAAGGAAGCAAGTGAATAACCTTCAGACTTGGTTTTATTCTTTTAACAGATTGTACACAAATGTAGTAGCCTGAGTAGGCTGCTTTTAGCAGGGGAACGTGACCTGACTGCACAGGAGGCAAGGAACTCTCTTCTTCTCACTGACCATGCGCCCTCAGTTTCAAGGCAGATCTGAAAACGAATATTTGACCCATGGGAAATGCAACTTCAGATACGTAACTCAGGTGGGACCGCCGTGTGTGCCCTGTGATAGGAGCCGTGTATCCCAACCGTGAACGTAGAGACTGGGCCCGGTTTTTAGCTTGGTTCAATATGAACTCTGCTGACTGATTCTGTGATCAAGTGCAGGCAAGTCTGCCCCCTGAGAGGATGTTGTCATGGGTGGAAGGGTTGAAGTGCGGTGACTGCGTCAACAAACAGGTGGTTTGAAAAGTCTTTTGGGCAAGGGTCTGGTACGCTGGTGTAATGCCTTTTCCCTTTACAAAGGTGTCCAGCAAACACAAGTGTTCCTGCATGTGTCCGGTAGCACAGAGACCTCTGTACTTTCTTTGGACTGATTGTTGTATAAGATCTGGGGGTTTTTGGACAGCTCTGAAAATTGTTCAGAAGGTGTCTTGTATGTTGTGTGAAATGGGTCATCACTTCCATAAACCTCTAGCCTGTAAAGAAGAGCCGTGGAAGTAAGGAGATTTTGGGTTTTTTCTCTTTTTATTGTTACTGGGAGGAAAAGCAGTGATTAACTATTTGACCTGTGATACCCCCAGATGCAGGCTGTGCAGTGCATTTGAGGTGGATCACTCCTGTAGTGCCAAGACTGAGCCCAGACTCCTCAATGCTTTGCACACTGGCAGTGGAAGTCCTTGTGCAACTGTGGGTACTGGCTTTCTGTGCTGTAGCGTGAAAAATACGAAGCACTGGGGTCAAGGTTTGCAGAGAAGTGGGAAAAAGTTGATTATTTTGTGCTAGGAAGCACAGGAATGTCCTGTAGTTTTCAAACTTTGAATGTCTCCACTTGGAATTTAAAAACTGCTTTTAACTCTGCTGCTATGTTTCAGTGGGCGGGAAGGTGTCTTGTAATTACAGATGATCCGTTCCCTTAAGAAGGATCTTTGCCTTCTGAGTTGAGCTTTCTTGGCTTTACATGAAAAGTGCCTCAAGCTGTACGATTTCAGATGGCAGTGAGGGAATTACATCTCCGTGGGGATTTAGAGACAAATCCAGAAGTATGTTGCCTTATCGTTTCAGTATATGAACTTTTCTAAACAGGATTTGCTGGGTTTTGAGCAAGAGACCCACTTTTCACGTGCCTACATAAACCCCGTTTTCTCAGACAGACACATGCATTGTGGTTTGTGATGCAATACTGACTTGATTCGTAAGCCGTACTGTGCTGTGCTCTTCTGGGCTTGTCGTAGTCCTTTGAAACACAGCCCTGCACATCAAAGGGGCAAGCTGTGTCATCTGCTTTCCCCCACGACATAGAACAATGTAACTGTCATAAGTACAGGCAGAACAAAACTAGTTGAGGGATTTGTGGGCTGCTGTTCAAATCATGGCAGGCCAGGAATCAGCCCATGCTTACTAATAAGTTTAATTGTCCTACGCCACCTGAGGGGCAGGACAGCGTCAGGGTGTTTTCCCAGGGAATAAAACTGGACATGTCTGATTCTCTCCGAGGGTCCCCTATTTAAAAAAAAAACATCCTTCAGCACCATCTGGGTGCTTGGTGTTCTCAAAAGGACCCAAAGGGATGAAGTTCACTCCTGCTGCCTGCGTGACAGCAGGAATTATGTCTGCGGCTGTGCTTCTGCGCACTTCGAAACTGCCTCTGTTTCTTTGCTTGGCCAACCAGAAAAAAAACCAAAAAAACCCTAAGCTGAGTTGGCAACAGTGTCTTGCTGTCCTCTCTGAAGGAAGTAATTTACCATCATCTCGCAGCTTGTCAAACGTGCACTAAGTGTGAAGAAGAACATGACGTGCACTGTCCTAAGCTCTCAGCAGGTCAGGTTTTGCTGTCCTCTGGAAACTGTCTAGCTCTTCAGTTTTTCTCCACGGAGGTCACATTGTTTGGAGTAGTGATGAGGTGGCCCCCAAATGCCCCAGCTTTGTTTCTAAATGCTGTTAAAGTATTTTGCCTCCTGAAGAGGCTGTGTTCCTCATGAGGAACGGTTACTTCTCAATAAAGTGACCCCCTTTCCATCTAAAGGGATGGAGCTTGAGACTGTGGAGGTGGAGGTGCTTGGTGAGGGAGGCAGTCAGGCAGGGCCAGTCTGGGGTGCGCAGCTGCGCAGGGCAGTGACGGCACCCGTGTGCCTGGCGAACGCTTCTCTCGCAGTGTCGCAGGGAGAAGGTGTGAGGGTGCTGGGAGAGAGCCGGCGCCCCTGGGAATGACAGCAGCTAAAGGTGAGGGCTGGCTGCGTGGGCAGCAAAGGGTGAGCCAGCCACTCCCTTTGCAAATGCAGTGGAGAGGGAGGGAGCCCCTCCATCAGCGCAGCAACTCTGCTGGGGCAGGGCCGGAGGCACCGGCACCCAGGGCAGGGCTGGCAGGGGGTCTGAGAGAGCCACTCCGCCACCCCCTTGCTTACTGACCCTGTGGGGAAATCACTTTGGGGGCAGCGATTAAAAAGTGCATGCAAAGTTTTTCGGTCCAATTGGAACACTGAGAAGGGGTTCAGGGCCTTTCTCAGAGCGCCACACGTTGCATGGTCATGTGTCATACACAGGGTTGGTGACTGGTTTCTGGCTTCTAATGCAAACGCGTACGCATCCTCAGTAGCACTGCTGAAGTGTTTTACGGACTACACATGCTCCCCAAGCGGGATTTTGGCCTCTCTGGGGCAGAACTATTTCAGTTAGAGGTCACCATCTCCCACTACCCCAATTATCTTTGTCCTATTTTAAACTCATTTCCTGTTGATGTCAGTGGATCCCAAGACCTGATCAGCTTGTGTTCTCTTGCAGCCAGAACTTTCCTCATTGGAAGTCTTCTTCCTGCGCAACTTAGATAACGGTGCTCTTTTCACTACCTGCTCTTTGTTTATCACCCCTGCCAAGGCTGCCTCCCTTGATGAGAGTCCCTTCATTTGTAAATACTCTAGAGAGTGGGTCAGCTTGGTGGAGGTGTCACCTCGACAGAGGGGAAGGTGGAGGGTCCAATCTCTGCATGTGGCAGGGGCTGCATTAACCCTCATCTCCCGCTGCGTGAATGACCACAGGCAGAGGCACTGTGCAAGGAACATCAAGCCTTTAATGAATTAAGAAAGACAGATCTGGTAGAGGGCTGGGGCTGCAGTGGGTGGGTGCAGGTCACACATCAGAGGGATCTGTGCTCCACACCTTCTCTATCAATATATCGACGGTGACTGGGGCAGTGTGGAGCACTTTGTCTCCTGGTGTTCCTCAGGGTTCTGGCTCACTTGGTGGGCACGTAGTTGCTATTGGATGCCCTCTGCTTGCTGCTGCCCCCCTGCTCCCCACTACAGCCCACCGCCGTGGCATCCCTGTCCAGCTTCCCCTCCCAGAGGGTTTTGGAGCTTTTTGCCACCGGGTACACCACCATCTTCTTCCTCTTCTTGGGTGGCATGCTGCCCCGTGGGGACGTCTCTGGCATCCTGAGGGTGTCAGCCAATGTGGGGCACTTGGCCTGTTTGCCAGCAGCCTTGCCTGATCTAGGCACCACCCGGCAGGAGGAGATGCCCGGTGGTGGTGGCAAGCAGGTCAAAATGACCCGGGGCTGCCTCCGCAGCACCTCCTCCACCAGTTGGGCCATGCGGGGTGGATGATGCTGGGGTGCAGTCGGGGGGCTGGCCAGGGGACTCTTCAGCAGGATCCACTGAGGACTCTCTGGGAGACCCTTGTGGGGACCCTCTGGGCATCCCTTCAAGGGGCTCTCCTCTGAAGTGTCCATAGGACCCTCCTGAGAGGGCTCCATGGGACTCTCTGGCAGCCGGGTGGGGAAGACCGCTGCCAGCCCACCCTGCCTGCCCGTGGTGTCCAGCAAGGGGGATGCTGCCACCCTCTGCCAGGAGGGGTTGGTGTCCTCCTGCATTGCGGCCACCACTTGGTCCTTGGGACAGTCGCCCTCCATCATGCACTCTAAGAGGTCAGGGATCCTGTTGAGGGTGGTGGTCAAGACAGGGACATCAGGGACACGACAGTCGGTGTCCTCGCTGTCCCCCAGCCCTGCCGCCAGCGATTGCTCCTTAGAGCAGCCACCCTTTGCCATGTACTGTGAGAGATCCGGGAGCTTGTTGAGGAGGGTGGTCAAGCAGGAGCCGCTGAGAACTTCAGGGAGCTCCAGGATGCTGTAGAGCCAGGCAAGCGGGTCACTGCTGTCCATGGTGGCTGAATGCTCATCCTGAAACTGCAGATTGTCCTCTGCCAGCTCAGGAAAGGCCTTGTTGAAGGCATCTGGCCCCAGCTCGGGCAGGTCCAGGAGATTCTCTGGGCTTGCCAGGGTGGTCACCATTTCTGAAAAAGTAAACGAAGCCAAGCCACCCCCAGGGTGATGCAAGCCTTCCTTGGTGCATGTCACCCCCTATGGGCTCTGCCACCCTGCAGACCTTGGTGCTTGGTCCTGCTTCTGCCAGAGAGCATATCCAGGGCGGGCTGGCAGGGGGTGGCAGCAG
The DNA here is from genome assembly GCF_017639655.2 of Falco naumanni. Taxonomy (NCBI): domain Eukaryota; kingdom Metazoa; phylum Chordata; class Aves; order Falconiformes; family Falconidae; genus Falco; species Falco naumanni. Next base: position 121,322 of record NC_054080.1, read on the forward strand.
GGATGCCATCCTCACTGGCCACCACGTCGTTGTTAAAGGCCTCCAACAGCTTCTGGGTGCTGCCAGGATGGGTGCAGAGCACAGGGGCGACCTGCTCACAGTGCTGAGCCGCAGGGTGTTGGGGTGGCAGGGGCCCAGCATGGGCAGGGACGTTCAGCACAGTGCAGCCCATAGGGTAGAGGGGCTGCCCCTGGCCCACATCCCATGGGCCCAGCCCCACTGGCTGGTAGGGCACAAGTGTCCCATCACCACTTGCTGTCCCTGGCCATAGGCAGGGGGACAAGGAGCAGGCAGAGGGGGCAGCTGCACACCGCTGGGGAGCTGCAGCACGTGTGGCAGCTGCACAACCTGCCCTGAGTCCCCCAGGGGCCCCTGCACCCCTTGCCAGGTTGCCTGGGTGGGCTGGTGGGTGATGGTGTGGAGCTGGGAAGGCCGAATGGTGATCAGCAGCCCCGGGACAGAGGGCAGCACACCAGCAGTGACCGGTGGTGGCATGGTCAGGGTGGTGAAGCTCATGCCGGGCACCTCTGATGCCGTCGGCAGCTGGAGGGGGAACCTCTCTGTTGGCAGAAGCGAAGGGGGGTGATGGGGTGAGATGCTGGCCGGCGGAGCTGGTTGGGGGTTACCTGGAGGGCAGGAGCACCACGAGGAGCGTGCTGCTCTATGCCGTGGCAGTTGGCCAGCGTGGCGTTTGTTGGGGCAAACAGTGTTCTGGGGTTCCATCTCCATGGCGATCATTCTGCCAGCACCTGGGTCAGCCAGCGTTGTGACGGTTTGACTTTTAATGACAGAACAACTTCCCATCTCAGTGGTTTCCCATCCTGCTGATGCTTTCCTGCCCTCAGCGCTTATTTCCCACCCCCACCATAGTTTCCCATCACAACTGTTTTTTGTTTGGGGAGTTGAGTTTCATGTGAAAGGGGAGTTTTCACCTAAATTTCTGTTGATGTCAGTGGATCCCAAGACCTGGTCAGCTTGTATTCTCTTGCAGCCAGAACTTTCCTCATTTGAAGGCTTCTTTCTGCCTTCTTTCAGCCAGGGCAGGGCTGGGAGGGAGTTTGAGAGAGCCACTCCTCCACTGCCTTGCTTAGGGACCCTGTGGGGAAATTGCTTTGGGGTGGGGGCAATTTGAGAAAAGCGGGACCTCAGAGAAGCGTAGTATTACAGGAAGCTTTTTAGGGTAAGAGACAGCTGTCGCTTTCAGGATGGCCGGCATTCACCATCCTAAATGTGTGTTGCCACGGCTCCCTAAGCAGCGCAGCCTGCAACCTCAGCACGTGCTGACAGGGGTAACGGGGGCTGGAGCGGAGTGGAGAGCCCGCGGCCAGGCTCTGTTATGCTCCTGCAGGAAGGGGAACTTGACGGTACCACAGAGCTGATGAGATGTCCACTGCCATGATTTTCCCTTTTATAACAAATTCGACCAGGGACGAGCAATGACAGAAAAGGCAGGACTATGGTTACGCCAGTACTTCACAGTCCCTTGAACTTGTTGTAGTTCCAGCGTACTGGATGGATTGTGCCCGGATTCTTTCTTTTCCAGTGAGTCTGGTGGAAGAGAGGCAGCTCCTGCAACCCACCAGACTCCTTGGAATTTAACTTCTTGTGCTGGCCCTTGGCAGTTCGACTCTGGGACTTCCAGTCCCAACTTGATTAGTGTTGCCCAAATGTTTTTCATTGCATCTGTAATGCTTTCTGGCCCTTCTGCCCCGCTGAGGATGCCATCGATGTATCGATACACTGTGAGGCCAGGTGGAATGGTGATCTGTGCTAGGACTGTGGCCGGAGCATTGTGAGCGATAGTGGGGCAGTGTTTGTATCCTTGCAGAAAACTGTTTGAAAACATACTGAGTCCCGCTCCAGGCAAAAGCAAACTGGGCTTTTTCTTGTGCGTGGAGCAGAATGATGAGGAATATATCTCTAACATCTAAAGCATCTAAAGCTGACCTAACATCTATGCTAACCCTAATGTCCCACAAAAATCACTGGGTAGCTAGGTTACTGACAATGAAAGGAGAGGAAACAGCACTGTGAGAATGAAAATACCCCACTAAGTCAATTTTTTTGTCTACCTATATAGCAGAAGTGTTCTTTCATGTTAAAGTCAGAGCATGTTCTGATTTGCACTGCCCCACTAAATGGTTTTATGCTGTAAAAGTTTACTAAGAAATAATTGTTAGTGTTCTTCCTGGTTATGCACCCGCATCTTATAATGAAAAAATTAGATAATAATGTCTTTGCTGTGCTACACTGTTGTATAACTGAGAGTTAGGTTGTGTTTCATTTCAAGCATTCTCAAAAAAATACGGATAATTACAGCTTTTACTAACAGCACTGCGACAAATGTGAATTCACTGGTGGGCTTTTAAGCCTCACCTCAGCATGTTTGGTGTAGGAACAAACATAACAAGTACTCTAGTATTTTTGCCAATGCTTTCCTGCACAAATTGTATTAAAAGCATAGATTCTTCTGGTCTTCCATGCAGAAAGTATGAGAATAAATCTGATATCAAAATGACTTCTTCAGATGTCAGAGGTTTATTTAGAAATGTCCACTACCTGTATTTTTTCTTATTTACTTGCAGTGGGTCATAACAACCTGCAGAGAAGATATGCAAAGTGCGTCATCCCTATTATTTCCATTCCTGGGTTATGATAGAATTTGGCACAGAATTTTAGATCAGTTGCAAAAAGTAATGCTGGGCCACACATATTCAGATTGATCCATGATCCCAGGCAGCTGTGTGGGATTTGGTAATTTTCTTTAATAAGTAAAGGAAAACTGCATGTATTATGGAAATGAGAATTTAGTGAGACAAAGCGCAGGTCCAGTTCCTTTTTGACTACTACACAGAGATGTTCTAACGTATCAAACTAGAAGAATTTCTAAAGAAGTAGACCTCTCTGAGCTGGAGAAGAGGTAGATGAAATAGAAATTATAGAACTAAATTCTGCAGCAAAATATTGCCTCTAAAGGAAGATGTGGTGGTGTTTTTTCTTTCACGGAAACAAAACCAACAATTCCTGTGCGATTCTCCAAACTGGAAATTTGCAAAAAGCTGTGTAGCGTGGTTTTCAGTAGTATACAAAGCAAAAGCTCTTCAGGGTTTCAAGTACGTCTTTGCAACAGCTGTTAAAAAAATGTAAACATGCAGATTGTTCCATTGTGTGGAAACACCTTCATTTACTACTTATTCGTCATACAGGGAATAAACTAGTGGTGACAACCGTTGGAAAATTTTAGATGAATAAAAAAATCCTCCAAACCAGGAAAAATACCGTGTTATCAAGTAGCTGCAGCTTTGCTGTGTGAGCTTATTATTCACATAGTGACACATTTTTCTAAATGTGTCACTTAAGGCAGGGATGGCTTCTTACTCTAAAAAGCCATTTGCCTAGAGCAGTCGCTCATGTGCCACATATAGGATATTTATGCTAACGCTATTAAAAAATTTCCCTAGAAAATTTTCCACCTCCTTCGAGTAAATACAACCGATGTCCCTAACTGTCTCAGTTTCCTATTCCACCATAGGTTGCTGTATTTCAAAGACAAAGTTAACCGACGGCTGGTTACTAACTGAGAGCTCAAACCAATTTCTGGAGCAGTCAGGTAGAGAGTTGCCATTTAGTCTGGACCCACTGAAGCGCCAATATAAATATAAACAAAATAAGGTCTATCAAACTTTAGATTCTCTAGCAAAACAACAGAAAGGATATGAAGAACTACGTCTTGTCTACTGTCTGTTTCCCATATGTGTGGTGATCGGCTCCCTGGAAAACAATGAGGCTGGGCTGGTCCTGGCTGTGCCCATGAACTTGCCAGCTGAGTGCTAGGTGGTAGCAAGGAGAGCACCAGAGAAAAGCACAGACCCATTGACCCAGCACCACCGTTCTCATGTTCTTCATGCCTTTGAGGCCTGTTAGCCATTGTACGTGTATTTATTCTAACATGGGACATCAGTCAACTGTCACAACACTGGTGGATTACCAGCACTTCCGTCATATGCTTCACATATAGTGTTACAGGAGAAATTTACACAGACGTGGGTACCACTAGGTTTGCTTTAATCACCACTCAGAGCTGGGCCACCACCCCAGAGAGTGGCAGAGAGCAAAGGGATACAGCACAGCTTATACACACTTATCAAATCATTAGTCAATGCCCGAGGTTTTAGAAGTTTCCTTTGGCCTTGTCCGTTCTGCAAATCCATCACCTGACCCTGTCCCTGTCGATTCATCTATTTGCTTCCAGTCTCTGCCTCGGTTCCAAGCTCCTCCTCGGATCGTGATCTTTCTGCCTGCTTTAACTCACACACTCCTTCAAGCACACTTAGTCTTTGAACAAGCAATTCCTATTCACATATACTGATTTTTTTTCTCAAAACATCTGCATGTCTGCGAGCACCTGTGTGCACAAGTTGATCATCTGTTGTTTCTCTGCTCTCCCACTGATTAACTGGACTGGGTGTTAAACCAGCCTTGGATTAGGGCTGCAGTAGGGACAGGGCCTTCTGCCACTTTAGCTGCTTTAGCACTTCAAATTTCTGAATTCAACACACATTTTCTTTAACAAGCAATACCAGAACAATGGAGAACAATTAACAACGGTTTGGTCACTGCTGTGACAAAATAATGACAATTATTATTTCTGGTGTAGGTTGCTGTATGTCATATTTATGAAACTAGGATTTGCCGGAAGAAAAATGTTCTATTTCACACCCACAGATGAGCTCCCTGAGATAGGCATCCATGTTTTAACAAGCCTTTACATCAAAGGCTGTAAAGGAGTGTCAGTCTGCACTACCAGCTGGGAATCTTGTGTTGTTCCAGGCACATCTTTTTGTCCCATTCAATACCTTGTCTGTGTGATTTGCCTTTTGTCTGTCCTGTGCTTTCCTGCTAAAGACTTTATAGGCTTCAGTCTTCTGATACTGCTCCAGCTCCTGCATCTAATGCTCCTTATCTCTATCTGCTCCATCAAGGTATTGCTGAAACAAAGAAGTCCAAGAGTACCAGGGAGTTGCCTCCCCTTCAGGAGGAAAGGAAGAAAAACAACTTGCCAGATGAAGTGCTGGTCCATTTCACCTATGCAAACAGGAAAGGAGTGAAGAAACAATGAGAATGTATGTGAGATGCAAAGACACAGGATTTCTGCATAATATTACTGTATTCTGGTGTGTGTCGTGTCCGTGTCTCCCCACCACCACCACCCCGGGGTTTTTTTAAATTCAAATCACTGTTCTGTTAACCCTTTTTTTTTAGAGCAAGCTTTAACATTCAGACCTGTAACAGTGGGGTTCCAATACGCCCTTGGTTTTTTGCCCCACAGACAAAAATGCACTACCATTCTACAAGCACACACTTTTCCCATCTGAGAGGCAAACAAAACATCATGGCTATTGGAAAAGAGTAGCATAAAGATAAAAGAGCCTAGGTTATATCAATTTAAGTTATCTACGTTTAGGTTAAAAGAAAACTTCAGGCTAGGAAGAAAAAATATATTTCACACATGCATAATAGAATGAGCTGAAGTGGAGAATTCTTTAGGGGGACCGATGAACTGAAAACCATTTAAGGAGTGGTCACAACCCTGTCTAAAGGGATCACTTCCAGAAAAAAAAAAAAAAAAATATTTGTTGAGCAAGTTTTTTGCCCAATGAGTTTAAAATTCAACGGAAATAAGGATTCAATCAGAGTGAACATTAGTCACTGGGTATGCCTTTTATTTTCATTACATCATCGCAACAATACATGCAACAGTTATACATTTCATGCATTTGCAAACCTGTTTTGATGCTGCTGAGGACCCAGTTAACATTCTAGATTGGGGTGCAAATTTAGTGGTGCTGGGTTTGCATTTCTTTTGGACACTGTATTCTTCCCAAAGACATTAATTCTTCTCTTCTGTCTCCAGCAATGTGCTGCTGAAAGAGTACAGTAACCGACTCAAAAACAGCAGAAGCTTTTCCTCAGCTTGTGTCTTGGATGGATTGTTTTGAATCAGTAAGAAGGAGTTCTACTGTACTACCTGTAAGTAGATGTCCTAGGTTTCCTAGCACAGATCCATACAGTTCTAGAAATATTTATGTTTTTATATATATATATTTCTTACAAAACTTAAACAAGAAGAATGATTTTTAGGGGTTTTGCTCTATGACTATAGTAATGGTCTTTTTCTAGGGGAGACTCACCATTTGGTCAGCTCAACCAGTCCTTATTTCAGTCAATTCCAGTCAGCTCAGTGGTCCTTATGCTCACCACCCACAACAAGAAGTAGCAGGACTACAAGGCTGGAAGAGGGGAAGCGCCAGACTTTCCCTTCAGCTGTTGTATCGGACAGCTACTTTGCTAGTTGCTGCAGCTCAGACACTTTTCCCACTTGGACTGTGGGACACTAACCCACACACGGTAGTATACTATGACTCCACCACTCGCTTCAGGAGAACGACTTCATATTCGTTAGCTAACCAAAACCAAGCTTACTCAGCTTCAACAAGAATGTTGGGCTGTTGTATTAGGGATGGGGGCTGCCAAGCAGCAGTGCCCTTCAGTGCCAGTCGAAAAGGGCAGGAGAAACTGAAGGGAAGGAAGTACTCAGCAGCCTTTCCCTGACCTGCTATAGGCTAGACTCACCATTTTACTCAAAAAAGGACAGATGCCCTGGGGATTTAAAAAGCAGCACACAGAATAGAGATTTGAACTCAATCTCCTTCTTCCTAGATTAAAAATAAATAAATAAATAAATTTGTCCCAGGCATGATAAGAATATGTTAAGGGCAAGGGGTAGAGGGACAGAATGTCTTACTCCCTCTCCCCTCTCTCCCAGCAGACAGAAACAGCATTCTCACTGCAGATGTGTTACCAAATCAATGGCTTTGCCTCTGACACACATCCTCAGTTACGGTTAACATGCTATGGCTATGCACCATTTTATAATATCTCTGTATAAGTTACATTCTACAAGCTTAGTGAAAAGTGACAAAAGGAACCCTTGTTTTTTCCATCACCCCACTTTTCATCCAGCCATCATAAAAACTCTTAAGCATTTTGTCCTTGAAGTATTTTCAAAAGCTTAAATGTCCTGATAAATTCATGTGATACCCTCAAGTTGCACTGTGACTTAACTCCTGCTTTGCTGTAATCTCCCCCTGGCCGTGAGGCACAGATGGTCCATTAGCAATTACAAGGTGCTCTCTGGAAGGCGTTCAAGAAGGAGACCCAACACTGCCTGGGTCTTCATTCACCTATGAGACCCTGCAGAAGGCCACAGCAGTCCCAATTAGAAGGCGTTACATGATGACTGAAAGGTGGGAAAAACCCTTTTCCTGATGTAACGTGTGTAGAAAATAGAACATGTAACTCTCCCTGTCCCACCCATCGTACGGATCTCAGCTTGCTTTCTAGGGCTGGCAATGCTTTAAAACACTGTCTAAAAGTTTATTCATGTTAACCATCTCCTCCTTCAGTAACCTGTCCTTTCAGGTCTGCTTGTCTTAAGAGTAAGACACCAGATGTTTATATACATGGATGAGTTTGTAAAATAAACAGATGTGCAAAATCCTTGCAGGAGCTCTGACATCCTGGTGAGTTCTCCTCAGCCACAGTGGAAAAATGCCTGCCCCATCCTTCCAGTGACTTTGGCCTTGGGAACTGGTGGGTCTCAGCTGTGTCAGAATTAGGTACACCCCGATGAATCACGTCAACCCTGGGATGTCTCACCAGAGCAATCCCACCTGTTCTGCCTGGATTCTGGCACTGTCTAGAGGATACAGTTCTCCTCAGGTCACACCTGGATGAGATGCTACAGCCCTACACAAGGGTGCATTATTTGAACGCTGGAGGACCTGCGCCCCTTACTTTGAGATATATTCCTAATCACAACTTTAATCAAAAGCCTCTGTTAACTTCCTCACTAAACAATATTCCCACTTAACAGTAGTCATAATCAGTCCAACAAGGAAAAGGGAGTTTAACGGTACCCACTGCTCCACAGGAGGCAGTTTATTGCCCAAGCATCCTGGTGATTTGAAACATTTGAACATTTGAAAGATGGACAGCAGGCTGCACTACACACCTGGGCTCCTCGTTCTTCTTGCCTACTTGGATTTCCTCAGTTGCCCACCCCTGAGAGCTCTCTCTCCAACTTTATCCTCTTCCTGCCTGGCTGCCCACCCCTCCCCTCTTCACAGCCGCGTTTTTGCTTTCTGTTTTCTCGTGAAGAGCCTGGCAACCTTTCCTTTCAAGAGTATTGTTAGACAGGTAAAGCCACAATGAACTTGAACCAGCTCTGCACTTAATCAAAGCTAGCTCATCTTCCCTTCTCTCCTCAGAGGAGCTCTTCAGGTGTTTGCACTCTGGAGTGACTGGAGGCACCTGCAGTGGAAATGTGGAAGCGAACAGGTGGCAAGGACTGACCTGCCCAATGGCTACCTTAGCTCTGAAAGGCAGGTCCCTTGGATGGGTTTGCTCAGTCAGCTGAGCCAGTTCTGGCTGGATCACCGCACAAAGTGCCACGGCCAACCCGCATCAGCATTACTCTGCACTTGGGCAAGGTGGATGACCTTGCTCGTCCCTGCGGCAGCAGGGCCACCTTCAGCGGTGGAGGCCTTTGTCAGCACACTGTTTATGGACCTCACATAGCTCTGCAGTTTCTGCTTCTGCCCCAGGGCTGGCAACTCCTCAGCTGATGTGTTGGCCAGATCAGCCACGTCCTCTCCAAAGAGTTCCTCGTGGTGCTCAATGAAGAACTCCACCAGCTGTGTCACCTGCACACAAGCAACCACTGCTGGTTTCCACCTAGGTGGCTGAAAAGTGGCTTGAGCACAGTCTTTTGCGCTCCTGACCCTCGCTTCTGTGCAGAAAGCTGCAGCTGTGGGGCTGCTCTGCCCAGCAGCTCCCCCACGAACGTTTGCTCAGGATAGGCGGCAGCCAGGTACCTCTGGGCAGCAACGCTCCGGTGGGGACGGAAGGCTGTAGCTGGCTGGTAAACAGAGCGTAGCTTCCCCATCACCTGCCCCAGGACATCCAGGGGGAGCGTGTGCCCCTCGGGTGGGCTGAGGAGGTTTGGCCCCACGCAGATGGCCAGGTTGCCCGTTGTAGAATAAATCGCCACAACAGCTGAACTCTCCTGATTTACTATTCTTTTTATTTGCCCTAGAGTGCACTGCACTATTTTAAAGTGATGTGCCACAGCGATACACCGCAGACTCCCCTCCCCTTATTCCAGTGTGACTCATGCAACATCTGGCTTGCTGGGAAAAGCTGCTTTAAAAGCCATTCTTTTAAAATGCCTAGGATGGAACGCACTAACATTATTAAAAAGGCAAGGAACAGCAGGGCGTAAGGTCTACTCTAACAGACTAGCAATCACTTTTGATTAGGGTATGTAACGGAAATAGGCTTTAGGTTACCAGATCAGATCATTCACTTCTCCAGAATTTGATACATGACTCTTATCAGAGCTGCTCTAGAGAAACGGATCTCTTAGTTCCCATGTAAATTCCAGGCAAACAGTAGCAAAGCGCTGATGTCCTGAAAATAAGTTTTCATTACTTTTTTGTATATAGATGATTACTTTTTTAATGTACACTATTTCACTGGTGCTAAAAGTACTATATTCCACTTCACGTGGCTTGTATCAGTGACAGCCTTGTACTGTAAATTCATATCGTGTACCTCCTTTTTCTTATTATCCACAAGTTGTGATGCCTGCAGTTTGTAGTCCCTGCGTGCACAGGCTATCTGCCCTGACTGAAACCCGACAGGATAACAAACGGTGATTTCTTCAGACAGCTTCCCTATGCAGATGTCCCAAGAACCCTTTGGAAGAGTAACCCAGAGAGGGTGCTTCAGCGAAACTGCAGGCACGTCCAAAGCACGGAACCAATGAGCAGGACATGCATGGGAGAGTGTGTTCCGTAGCCACCTTATAGCTTGAAGTGAACGATTTTTCTTGCTTTCCAAATCCATTTTCCTCCTGCCTAATACAATTGGAAGCGTGAGTTCCACCACATTTTTTGTGATGGACTAAATGTATTCTTTTTTTAAAATCAGGTGTCACCTTCTTGGCTGTGCTTCACGATATGTGCTGTCCCCTTTTTCTATGTACAAGAAACCCCACTGAAGACAGAGCGTTGATGGTTCTATTCAGCTGCAGGGGAACTGCCATGGCAGCTGTAAGAGAGGGGCAGGGCCGGGCGCAGGCCAGGGGGTTTATCCGTTCTGAGCCCCTCGACCCCTGCTGTGCATATCTGACAGCCCTGCCTCGCTCACAGCCGCTGTCCCAGAGGGAACAAAGCCCAGGAGAGAAAGTTCTCTGTCGGCTCAGGGGAAGCACCATGCAGGGGTGCAGCACCCTCGTGTTGCAGCCAAAGTGATAAACGGGCCTTGCTTAGCGCAGCTCTCCGTGCAAAAACCTCCGTGGCTGCAAGGATCTCAAGCCTCGACTCTGAGCGCTCGATGGAGCTCCCTCCCAGCCAGCCGAGATTCCCGACCGTCCTGACGTGGCGCTTTCCCTCCCAGCAGCGCCCATGCCCATTGAGTGCCTTTCGCTTGCAGCCGGCTGTAATGCCGGCATCAACCCTGCACTCCAGTTTTTGGCCTCTCTGAGTGTTGCTCATTAGAATTATTATTCCAGGAACCACATGGATGGCAGGGTGAGCCCTGGGGGGGCTTGCGCCACCTGGGCCCGCAGCTGGGGAGGCGGATTCCCCGCTCGCAGGGACTGGGGGCGAGGGGAAGTGTTTTAGGGACGGACCGTGGGGGCCAGAGGGAGGGTTTGAGGGACGGACGCCGAGGAAGGCCTCATCCCTGCCGAGATGGCTCAGGCCCAGGGCAGGGCTCTTCTCTGGATGCCACGGGGTCGATTGCAAAGGAGCAGGCTGCCCCATGCAGGGAGCAGGTGCGTGCCGGGGCTGCCAGGGGCCCTGCCTGCCTGTTCCCAGCCCAGCCCCAGCTGGGGCCAGCCCTGCGCTGCAGCCCTGGGGCCGAGGCGCACGGAGCCGGGCATTGCTGCGGGTGCTGCACCCTGACGGGCCCCGCCGCCGGCTGCCGGCTGCCCTGGGCTGCCCCTCGCTCTCCCCAGCTCTGCCTGCTGCCAGCGCCGGGGGCACCGCCACGGGGCTTGCCCCCTGCCCACAGCTGCCCTGACCCACATCTGCAGCTGTACGTGGTGCCCACATCGCACAGCTGGGGCGGGGGTGGCAGGTCTCTCTGGTGGCAGCCTGGGACTGGGGGCAAAGCCAAGCCCATCCCTCGCTTGTGATCTTTGTCCCCAGGGAGAGCCAGTGCAGACGTGTGCTGCGCTGGGGAGTGTCCCCGGGGAGGTGACGGCCGACTGCAGAGCAGCACTGAGACCCGCGCGACAGCAACAGCAGCCGGTGGCCGCAGAGCAGCCCAGGGGAGCTGGTTCCCTCGACGGGCCCCAAAGCAGCCTTCCTCAGCCCCAGCTCTTGGTGACATGTGGAGCAGCGCAGGGACGTCTCTCAGGCTTCCAGGCCTGAGGAGGCTTTCCTCCCCAGGGGCACTGTCAGAAATCCTGCTCCCAGGATTAAAGCACCCCTCCCCCCATGGATCCGAGGCTGTGTGTCCAGCCCCCTGGAACTGGGTACAGGTGCCCTGAGGGGTCTCTCTGGGAGGATGGGGCCACCTGCCTGGTGGCTCTGACACAGAAATGATGAGCTGAAGCCCTGTGATGGTTCAAAGCCTCCGAGTGCCTCAGCCTCTGTCCCCAGGAGCGTTTATCCCAGGCACTATTTCAGGGTGTGAAGATGGGTGCCGGTGATGTTCTGGTGCCTCCACCTGGCTCCCACTTCAAGGTAGTGATGCCTGAGGTCAGTGTCCACCTGAAGGCCCTGGCAGAGATCTCCAGGGACTTTGTGTTCCATTTCATGTTGCCTTAGGGCTACAACGTGCTGGGGTTTGGGGGCAACAAGGTTATGGTATGCCAGAGGTCAGGCGAGTTAGTGTCAAAGTGTGTTATTGTTATGGACAGAATCTGGCTTTGTTGGCCCTGCGTTCCTGGGGTTATGGCATTTTTGTCTTATCTTGTGAACTGTGTGGTGGGGTTTTTTGTGGAGAGTGCCTTTTTTCAGCTCTATTGCCTTTGTGGGGTTTGGATGGGTGCCTTTGGTTTGTGTACGTTGTTTCTTCTGGTTGTTTTTCTGCTGTGCTGGTGGATGGTGGTGTTTTTTCTGTCTTGAAACCATCGTTACTGGTCTAATATATCTCCTGCAGGTCAGGCAGTGTCACTTCTGGTGTGGTCTGACTCATTTCTGGTGAGTTGGTAGGTAGGTATAGAGGACTTGTGGTCCCTCCATGGAGAATGACTGCTAGAGGACTAACAGGCAGATCTGTGGAGGGGTGAGAGGACTGCTGGCCCATAAGTAGTGACTGTCAGAGGACTAAGTGTACTTGAATTTACGTGGGCTTCCAAATTCATGGTTGTTTCTCCTGCCTTGTGGAAGAGCCATGGGAAGTCACCAGCCACACGGAAGGACAAGGGGTTTCCCAAGGCTACGTGGCTTCTTGGGGTTTGCTTTTGAGTAAGAAAGTCTTGTCTTTACATGACTGCAACTGTGAACGGTCGATTTTGCTAACTTTAGAAAGCAGGGAGTAGCACTTTTCTGCTGTGCCTCACATGGCGGCCAGGGCATGGTGAGGAACAGCAAGAGAATTCCTTCCTGGCACCTTCTCCAGGGGAGCAGTGCTGCACTTTCCCAAGGTGTGTTTTTTTGTCTTTCTATGAGTGCAACCATGATGGGTCAATTTTCTCACCACAGAAAGCAGGGAGCAGAACTTCAGTGCTGTGCCTCACATGGCTGCCAGGGCAGGGTAAGAACAGCAAGAGAATTCCTTCCTGGAACCTTTTTTATGGGAGGAGTGCTGCAATTTCCCAAAGTTACTTTTTTGGGCTCTTAACGACTGCAACACTTAAGGGTCAATTTTGCTCACCACAGAAAGCAGGGAGCAGAACTTTTGTGCTGTGCCTCACATGGCTACCAGGGCAGGGTGAAAAGCAACAAGAGAATTCCCTCCTGGCACCTTCTCCAGGGGAGCCGTGCTGCAGTTTGTCAAGGTGAGTTTTTTGGGCTGTGCGTTATTGCCAATGAAAAGAGGTCAGTTTTCTCACCACAGAAAGCAGGGAGCAGAACTTTTCTGCTGTGCCTCACATGGCTGCCAGGGCAGGGTGAGAAGCAGCAAGAGAATTCCTTCCTGGAACCCTCTCCAGGGGAGCAGTGCTGCACTTTCCCAAGCCATGCTTTTTGGTTCTATATGAGTTCAAAAGTGCTGTGTCAATTTTCTCACCAGAGAAAGCAGGGAGCAGAACTCTTGTGCTGTGCCTCACATGGCTACCACGCACGGTGGGAAACAGCAAGAGAATTCCTTCCTGGCACCTTCTCCAGGGGAATTTCCCAGTTCCCGAGAGACTCCTGGCACTGGCTGCAAGGGGGCTCCCAGCCGAAGGGTGGGCCTGGGTGTTGTTGGGGTGGGAATTGGTGATGTCTCCTTTCCTTAGTCACGTTAACACTTTGGGATAACAAATGGATGCTTCGCTCCTATTGCTCTTTTATCATATCGCTCACAGTAACTGCTACTGGTGCCTTATATCATATTGCATGCTATTTTCTTTTATTGCAATATAAGAAACTGCATTTGATATATTCCATTATTTGATATAATTTGTAGATTTTATTATATTTGATGTGGAGTTCATCTTTGCTGGGTATCCAGTCAGTCAGCAAAACATAATTTGCCGTAGTCAGCAGCGTACAAAGTAAAATGCTCTCTATTTAGGAAAAAAAAAAAAGTTCCTTGACGTGCTATTGTCAGGTGGGAACCATGGCCTTATGGTGTTTGGGCCAGAGTGGTCTGGTGGTGCTGGGCAGTTGGGCCATGCCAGGGACAGAGGGACGGGGGCAGGGGAGGGTGCGGGGGAAGGGGTTTAGGGACGGACGGGTGGGAATCGATGAAGGTGTTTAGGGATGGAGCGGGGTGTGTGGGGGTGGGGGATGGGGCAAGAATGTGTGTTTGTGGGAGTGGGTGTATGGGGGGTGGGGGGTGGGGGGAGGTGGGGGGGGAGTGGGGGAGGTGGGGGTATGTGGGGGTGTGTGTATTGATACACGGGGGGGAGGTGTTGAAGCTGTGTGTATTATTTAGAGAACAGAGTGGGGAGTCTGGGGGAAAAGTTTTAGGGACAGGGCGGGGAGGTGGAGGTGGGGGATGATTTCAGGAACAGCCAGGATGGAGGAGGGTGTCAAGGGAAATCTTTCAGGGTTGTCTGGGGGGAAGGATTTTAGGGACGGATGTGGTGTCTGGGGGGACGTTTGATGCCACTGTTTAGATTCCACTGTATATACGTTTATGTCCAGGGATTCTGCTAAGGGGAAGCTGCTGGCTCGGCAAAGGGACGAGATGTCTGAGCTCCCCAGTTGCCACGCTCTGATTTGCTGTGTAGCTCTACGTTAAACACACCTGCGCACAAAGGTTAGGCCAAGCTGACTCTCTAAAGCTGTTAGAAGTGACGAATTAAGGGACCTCTCATCCAGGGAGTCAGCCTCGGGAAGGATGGGGAAGAAAGAATGGATGGGGAAAAGATCTGCGTTCTCTTCGGTGATGCAGAAAGAGCCTCCGGGTGAGGACGTTGTGGTCGCAGGAGGAGACAAGCCGACAGAGTGCTGCGATCCATGGAAAGTTGGTTGGAAGTCGGGCAGAGGTAATTGTTGTGCGGAGAGATCGCGACCTCTGACTCAGATAGCCCCCCGAGAGAGGGCAAGGCCCCGCTTGGGGAGCACGGGGAGCTAGTAAAAAACCTCAGCAGTGCTGTCTGAGGGTGTGTGCTCGTTTGCATTAAAGCAAGCAACTTGTAACCCATCCCGTGCCTGACTGAAAATGCATGTGTAATGCGCTATGAGTGTGCAAGTGCTCTGCTGTCCATAGTGCGTACCCTCGAGGAACTGGGTGAGCACGCTCAGAGGAAACATTCCCCCGTGCTCCCAGCACTGCCATAAAGAATGCCGGCCTTCTGAAACTTGCAAGCAAGTCTTAGAGGGTTTTTCTCCCTGACTGACTTTATGGTATCATTCCCACCATACTGGAGTAAGCAAATCTTTTTTTTGTTTGGTGGTGAAAGCAGCTTGGAGAGCATCACTGAAGTGCAGCACTTTTTTAACCTCAGGTCTAAAGTGCCACCGGTCCTACCGGGGAATACATCCTTCCTCAGGCTTTCAGCAAACGGAAAGGATGCATCAAACCCACCCGACAAAGACGTCCTGCGTTTCTTTTATCTTTCCTGGAATGTGGGGACATGACCCTGCTGGGCAATCTGTGCCACCTGCCTGGAAGCCAAGAGGGTGCCTTTACATTCCAGGCTAAGAACTTACCTTCTTTTTTCCTTTTCAGCGACTTTAGAGCCATCCTTAGGGAGGCTGGTTAAGCTGGTTTACTGCACAGCTGGTGGCCAGTGGAGGGAAGCGGTAAGCTCTGCTATCGCCTTTGGTGTTTACTTGTTACCTTGTCGCTCGTTTGAGTGATCTTACCATGCCCCGGCAAGCAGAAGCTATCACTCCACATTAGGCCTTGGTCTAAAAGCCATGCAAAGCAATATTGAAAGTCATTCTGAGATGTGGAGCAGGTCACAATATACATTTTATAAAAGTGCATCTTGGCTGCTCTTTATCTTTGTATGGGGTTTTTTTCCCTTTTCTCCTGACTGTTGAAGCTCTGAAAGGTGCCAATGAGCTGCTCTCCCTCAGTTTGCTCCTTTGCCTTTGGGGAGTGCTGTTCATGTTTTCTTCATGGTTTTGCAGAGGAGAAAATCCATGAATACACAGCCTTGCTTGAATTGATCTTACTGGAAAGTGGTTGAAAGCTTATTGCTGCCCCGTCTTGCAAATGGCATACATTCTGGTTCTCATTTGATGGGCAGCGTGTCGGCTTGTCAGATAACTGTAGAACAATTCAATTGCTCAAAGGAGCAATGCTGATAGGGAGAGTTTACGCACTTCCTTGCACAAAGCAGTACCAGGCTTTTTTCCCTCTTGTGTGTGTTTCTGTGCAGACATGTGCGTGAAACACAGGTGTCTCTCTGTGCCACAGGTGGGACTGATGACAGCTTTTCATTTCATTTCAACTAGAATTTAAACAAAGATTTTGCCTGCAAAAGATTTTGAGCAGCTGTCCTTGTTTCCCAGAGCAAGCATCCAAGTGCTGGAAAGCAGTTTGCAGGATCAGAACCTGAGCCTGCTCTGGGTGGTAAATCCTCAGGAGAGGAAAGAGAAACCCCAATTTTTTCAATACAGATCTAGTTCCCTTAATATTTTGAGCAGCATAGGGGGGTGAGATGGGGCGGTATGGTGACAGGAGAGGGACAGGAGAGGGACAGAGGAATGAAGAGAACAGGGGTGGATCTGGGCAGGGAGTGGAGGAAGGAAACCCCTGCTGAAGAGTCAGCAAACCATGAAGTATTCCTATGTGCTAAATTTCATCACACTAGCCTGTTTCCACAGCAAAGACTCCAAAGTTACCCAAAGAAACAAGGAGAAGAGCAACTGGTACTAGTGATGGCAAACACGATGGAGTTCTTGGCAGCGTGAGGAAATAGATAATTACTGTAGGAAGTTCTATGAACTAAACTACTGGAAATAAATCTCTGAAACATTTAGGGCAGCTATTGCATAATTTTTATGTCTGTCTGACTATATATCGATTGATCGATCGATCTTGCAGAAGACCAAGTTGCAAGACCCTACAGTAATATACCTCTGTTCCTGGTAATAATACTTAGCCACTTAGCCGTAAGACTCAACCTTAAGACTCAATATTAAAACTCAACCTTAAGACCTAACCCTGAGACCTAAATTTAAGACTTAACCCTAAGACATAATCCTAATACCTAACCCTAACACCTAACCTAAAGACCTAACCCTAGAGACTGAACTCTAAGACTTAACCCTAAGACTCAACCATAAGACTTAACACTTAACTGCTGCGGGCATTTCGGGTGAGCGGGAGTCAGATTCAAATACTCATGGAGTTCAAGATCTGATCCGTTTATTGTACAAACCAGGTACACTTTTATAAGGCACTCTATAAGCGTGTGATAATATGATTGGCTATCTTACAAGCGTATAATAATATGATTGGTTAACAATTGTTTATTGGCAAGATTTCTGTTTCTGCTCATTCTGGCATGTAGGCTCTTTTCTGCCGTTTCCCAGCTCCTCTTATCGCGTCCTGCTGGCCCTGGTTTTGTGAAGCATCTGCAATTTGTTCCTCCCTCTTCATTCCACTGTTCTGGTCGTGCCCTCGTCTTATTTCTTCAGTATTTTTCCACTTGCTTCAAAGTTCAGTATAATCATTCAACACAGCAAGAGCCCCAACACCTCCCCCTTTCTTTTTAAATACAGCATTAATACTGCGTTCCACACAGCTCTGAAAACATTGTAAAAGGCAAGGCACTAAAAGTAACAAAAGAATAACAAACAACAATATAGACAGACCTTGTTTCAGTAAATCCCTCAACCACCCTCCAATTCCCAAAGAAGCAAACCACGCATCTATGCCTGAAGAACCTTCTTTAACTTGATGTATACGATCTCTTAACTCCTCCAGCTGTCGGTGGATACTTTGTCCCATTTTCCCTCTCTCCTCAGAAACAACATTAATTGCAGGAGAGTGTTATAATCTAACGTTCCTCCCTCCTGAGGCCATTTCGCATCACTCCCCAATTTATACAAAGGCCACCACTGATTACAATATTTAATAATTTCCTTCTATTTTCGGTACCACCATGTCCTACGATATCACTCCAATGTTTTAATATACAACCCAAGGGCGATTTTTCACAGGGCTTACTCCTTCCATTTCCCATTTTACAATTTTAATTACTTTTTCTCCGGTCGCCTTAGCCACCCAAGATCGGAAACACGGATAGAGCTCCTTGCTCATATTGCACTCAAACGCATGTCTCAAGCACTCTTGCACTCACACTCAGTCAAAATAATTAAGCTATACACTGAAAATCAAAATGCGCATCTCAATCACACCATTCACACTCTCCGGGCAGCCCTCAGTCACACAAGCAGTATGTTATACGGTACTGTGCACTTATGTACAACTTTTAGGAACACTGACAGTTCACAAAGTATGCATTTCAATGAACAATTGCCAAAAAACAAACAACAAACAAAAAAACCACATTTTTCCTGGTCTTAAGCAGAGTGTTAAGTTTTCCGCTATTTGCCACGAATTACCAGAATATTATTATTTTTCAACATACATTTCATAACTCCAAGTTTTGAACATGTAACAAGACAACACATAGAACAAACAAGACACAGAGCGCTATTTCAGTTGTTACATTCTAGGAATTCCCCAATTCTTAAGACAACCTAAAGGAAGTTTTTAGCTTCCCCCCCCCCTTTTTTTTTTTTTTTTTTTTTTTTTTTTTCCTCCTGGGGACTGCGCTGCGCGCCGGACGTCTCCGTGCGTCTCACCAGCCGCCCCGTTACTAAACATACCGTTTTATCCGCGGATCCAGGGGTTCTCTTCTGCTCCCGGGTGAACAGCTGAGAAGAGGAGGCTCCTCCGAGGAAATCCCCCGGGGCGCGCCTAGGAGCGTCCGCTCCGCAGCTGGTCCCTCAGCCGAGCAGAAATCCTCCTGCCTGGCTCGCCAAAACTGACGTGCGGAATTTGACTCTATAGCTCGAAAGTTATAAAGTAGGTATGTTTATTGCGCGCAGATGCACGGGGGATCGCTCCTCCACAAGCGTGCATACCCGAAGTGACAAACCATCCCACATTTATACAATGAAACAAATGAATATTCAATTAACGCCTATACATATTCGTTACCTAAACCCCGCTTCGTATGTTAATTAGCTTATCAGTCCGTTTCCTGGAATGTGGTGGTCTTGCAGGTTTGTAGGTGATTCATGTTCTTGTGACCATCCGATCTTCTCCAGCAAGGAAACTTAGCACTCCCTCCCTCTAGATAGCATTGGAATATCTCTCATCCTTTTCTCATTCTTTTTTTTTTTTTTTTTTTTTTTTTTTAATATAGCCCCTTTTGTTAGAGGAAGATGGGTAGGCGTCTCCTCAAAACTGTCGTGCGAGCCAAAGTCTTTACCCCCTTAGTCCCGACTTGCACAGATTCCCATAAGTCCTCTCCCACTTTCTTCCATGTTTCATTATTATATACATCTTGCGTAGAAGCAAGGTAACCACGGCGGCGACTCCAACATAGCAGATCAATTACTGCCTGCCGTGAGACTGGCGTTTCAGTTTTCTCTGCCAATTTCATTAAACTGTCTACGATTGCTTTTTCCACCGCTGATGCAGTGATCCCCATCCTGCTTAAATTTCCTGACTCACCGGTCAGCCGTGCACGTTCCGCCTTTCTTCGGGCGCCCAGCTCTCTCTCCGCTGGCAGCAGGATCCTCGCCGGCTCCGCAGCTTGTAACACGATCCTTAACGAATCCTCCTGACTTTTCGACCGATCCACACGTCGGGGTCACCAGATGCTGCGGGCATTTCAGGCGACCGGGAGTCAGATTCAAATACTCATGGAGTTCAAGATCTGATCCGTTTATTGTACAAACCAGGTACACTTTTATAAGGCACTCTATAAGCGTGTGATAATATGATTGGCTATCTTACAAGCGTATAATAATATGATTGGTTAACAATTGTTTATTGGCAAGATTTCTGTTTCTACTCTTTCTGGCACGTAGGCTCTTTTCTGCCGTTTCCCAGCTCCTCTTATCGCGTCCTGCTGGCCCTGGTTTTGTGAAGCATCTGCAATTTGTTCCTCCCTCTTCATTCCACTGTTCTGATCGTGCCCTCGTCTTATTTCTTCAGTATTTTTCCACTTGCTTCAAAGTTCAGTATAATCATTCAATACAGCAAGAGCCCCAACACTTAACCTTAGACTTAACCTTAATACATAACCTTAAGAATTAACCATAAGACTGAACCCTAAAGACACAACCTTAAGACGTAACCCTAAGACTTAACCCTATAGACTTAACACCAAGATTTAACCCTAAGAACTAACCCTAAGACTTAGCCCTCAGACTTAACCTTAAGCCTTAAATCTAAGACTTAACCCTAAGACTTTATCCTGACTCAGTCCTAAGACTTAACCATAAGACTTAACCTTAAGAATTAACCTAAAAATTAACCATTAGACCTATCCCTAAGATTTAAAACTAAGAACAAATCCTAAGACCTAACCATAAGAATTAACTCTAAGATTTATCCTTAAGACTTAATTCTAGGACTTAACCTTAAGATTTAATCTTAAAACAGCCAGAAGACATAATCCTAAGACCTAACCATAAGGCCTAACTCTAAGACTAAAGCCTAAGACTTAACTCTAAGACTGAACTCTATAAACTTATGCCAAAGACTTAACCCTAAGACTAAATCTTAAGAGTTAACCCTAACACCTAAACTTAAGACTTAAGCTAAGACTTAACCCTAAGACATAATCCTAATACCTAACCCTAAGAGCTAACCCTAGAGACTGAACTCTAAGTCTTAACCCTAAGACTCAACCTTAAGACTTAACCCTTTGAATCTATCCCTAAGACCTAACCCTAATACCTAGCCTAATGACATAACCGTAAGACTGAACCCTAAGACTTAACCATAAAACTTAACCTTAAAACTTAACCCTAAGACTAAACTGTAAGACTTAGCCCTAAAACTTAATCCTACATATAACCTTAAGACTTAACCCTAAAACTTGACCCTAAGACTTAACCCTAAGACTCAACATTAAGACTTAACACTAAGACCTAACCCTAAGACCTAAAATAATGACCTAACCAGAAGACTGAACCCTAAGACTTAACATGGAGACTTAACCATAAGACTTAACGCTAAGACTTAACCCTAAGACCTAAACATAAGACTTAGCCTTGAATCTTAACCCTACGACTTAAGCCTAAGACTTAACCCTAAGACTTAAACTTAAGACTTATACTTAAGACTTAAACCTAAGACTCAATCCATAAGACTTAACCCTGATGCTTAAACTTAAACTTAACCATGAGACTTAATTCTAAGACTTAACCTTAAGACTTAACCCTAAGACTTAACCTTAAGACTTAACATTAAGACAAAACTCTGAGATGTAACCTTAAGACTGATGCCTAAGACTCTAACCCTAAGACTTCACCTTAAGACTTAACCATAAGACTTAACCCTAAGACTTAACTTTAAAACGTAACCCTAAGACTCAACCTTAAGACAGAACCTTACCACTTAACCCTGGGACAAAACCTTGAGACTTAACCTTAAGATTTACCGTTAAGACGTACCCCCAAGACTTAACCATAACACTTAACGCTGAGACTTAACCCTAAAACATATCCCCAAGACTTAACTCTAAGACTTAAACCTAAGACTCAATCCATAAGATAAAACTTAAAAATTAACCTTAAGACTCAAACCTGAGGCTTAACCTTAAACTTAACACTGAGACTTAACCTTAAGGCTCAAATTTAAGACTTGTCTCTAAGACTTAACCCTGAGACTTAAATCTCAGAATTAACCTTAAGACTTAACCCTAAGACTTAACATTAAGACAAAACCTCAGACCTACCCTTAGGACTGATCCCTAAGTCTTAACCCTAAGACTACACATTAAAACTTAACCTTGAGACTTAACCCTAAGACTTAACCTTAAGACAGAACCCTAAGACTTAAATTTATGAGTTAACCTTAAGACTTAACACTAAGACTTAACCTTAAGACATAACCGGAACACTTAAATATAAGACTTAACCTTAACACTTAACTGTACGACTTAACCTTAAGATTTAACCCTAAGACTTAAATTTAAGACTTATCCTTAAGACTTAACCCTAAGACTTAAATTTAGGTCTTAACCTTAACAGTTAACCCTAAGACTTAACCCTGAGACTTCAACCTACGACTTAACCCTAAGACATAACCCTGAGACTTAACCCTAAGACTTAAATTTAGGTCTTAACCTTAACAGTTAACCCTAAGACTTAACCCTGAGACTTCAACCTACGACTTAACCCTAAGACATAACCCTGAGACTTAACCTGAAGACGTAACCCTTAAGCCTTAGGACTGACCCCTAAGTCTTAACCCTAAGACTACACCTTAAAACTGAACCTTGAGACTTAACCCTAAGACTTAACCTTAAGACAGAACCCTAAGACTTAAATTTATGAGTTAACCTTAAGACTTAACACTAAGACTTAACCTTAAGACATAACCAGACATAACTTAAATTTAAGACTTAACCTTAACACTTAACCGTACGACTTAACCTTAAGATTTAACCCTAAGACTTAAATTTAAGACTTATCCTTAAGACTTAACCCTAAGACTTAAATTTAGGTCTTAACCTTAACAGTTAACCCTAAGACTTAACCCTGAGACTTCAACCTACGACTTAACCCTAAGACATAACCCTGAGACTTAACCTTAAGACTTAACCCTTAAGCCTTAGGACTGATCCCTAAGTCTTAACTCCTAAGACTACACCTTAAAACTTAACCTTGAGACTTAACCCTAAGACTTAACCTTAAGACAGAACCCTAAGACTTAAATTTATGAGTTAACCTTAAGACTTAACACTAAGACTTAAACCTTTAAGACATAACCAGACATAACTTAAATTTTAAGACTTAACACTTAACCGTACGACTTTAACCTTAAGATTTAACGCTAAGACTTAAATTTAAGACTTATCCTTAAGACTTAACCCTAAGACTTAAATTTAGGTCTTAACCTTAACAGTTAACCCTAAGACTTAACCCTGAGACTTAAACCTACGACCTACCCCTAAGACATAACCCTGAGACTTAACCTTAAGACTTAACCCTTAAGCCTTAGGACTGATCCCTAAGTCTTAATCCTAAGACTCCACCTTAAAACTTAACCTTAAGACTTAACCCTAAGACTTAACCTTAAGACAGAACTTTACGACTTAACCCTGGGACTTAAGCCTAAGACTTAGCCGTGAGACTTAAATCTAAGACTTAACCTTAAGACTTAACCCTAAGACTTAACACTAAAACTTAACCTTAAGACATAACCATAAGACTCAACCTTAAGATTTAAACGTAAGCATAACCATAAGATTTAAACTTAAGATTTGACAATAAGAATTAACACTAAGATTTATCCCCAAGACTTAACCCTGAGACTTAAACCCCAGACTTAACCTTAAGACTTAACCCTAAGACATAAACCTGAGACTTAAGCATAAGACTTAACCTTAAGATTTACCATTTTGACTTAACCCCAAGACTTAATCATAAGACTTATCCTTAAGACTTCATCGTAAGACTTAACCCTAAGACTTAACGCTAAGGCTTAACCTTAAGGATCAACCTTAAGACTTAACCCTAAGACTTAAACTTAAGACTTATCCCTAAGACTTAACCCTGAGACTTCAACCTAAGACTTAATACCTAACCCTAAGATGTAACCTTAATATTTAAGATTAAGATTTAACCTTAAGACTTAAACCTAAGATATAACCGTAAGAATTAACCTTAAGACTTAACTTTAAGACTTAACCCTATGACTCTAACCTTAGGACTCAACCCTCAGACTTAAACCTAAGACTTATCCATAAAAATTAAGCCTAAAACTTAACCTTAAGGCTAAACCTTAACACTTGACGTTAAGACTTAAATTTAAGACTTAACCCTAAAGACTTAAGCCTAAGACTTAACCCTAAAGACTTAACTATAAGACTTAACCCTAAGTCTTAACCTTAAGACTTAACTTTAATATTCAAACTTAACACTCAACCTTAGGACTTAACCCTTAGACTTAACCTTATAACTGAACCCTAAGACATAACATTAAGAGGTAACCATAAGACATAACTCTAAGACTTAACCTGACACTTAACATTAAGACTTAACCCTAAGAAATAATCCTAAAACTTAACCCTACGGGTTACCATAATGACATCACCTTAAGACTTGATCCTAAGACTTCACCTTAAGACTTATCCCTAAGACATAACCCTAAGACTTAAATTTAGGACTTAACCCTAAGACTTAACCCTAAGACTTCATTCTAATACTTAACCTAAGATTTAACCCTGAGACTTAACCCTAAGATTTAACTTTAAGACTTAACCCTAAGACTTACCCCTGAGACTTATCCCTGAGACTTAACCCTAAGACTTATCCCCAAGACTTAACCTTAAGACTTATTATTAAGACTTAAATTTAAGACTGAATCTTAAGACATAATACTAAGGCTTAACCTTAAGACTTATCCCTAAGACTTAACCCTGAGAATTTAATATAAGACTGAACCTTAGGACGTAACCCTAAGACTTAACACTATAACCAAACCGAAGACAACACTGAGACTTAAATTTAAGACTGAACTTTAAGACTTAACCCTAAGACTTAAACTTGAGAATTAAACATAACTCTTAACCCTGACACTTAACCCTAAGACGTATCCCAAAGACTTAAACTTAAGACTTAACCCTAAGACTCAAAGCCTAGGACTTAAGATTTAACCTTAAGACTTAACACAAAGACTTAACTCTAAGACTTAAATTTATGAGTTAACCTTAAGACTTAACCCTAAGACTTAAACTTAAGACTTATCCCTAAGACTTAACCCTGAGACTTAAACCTAAGACTTAACCTTAATACCTAACCCTAAGATGTAACCTTAATATTTAAGATTAAGATTTAACCTTAAGACTTAAACCTAAGATATAACCGTAAGAATTAACCTTAAGACTTAACCCAATGACTCTAACCTTAGGACTCAACCCTGAGACTTAAACCTAAGACTTATCCATAAAAATTAAGCCTAAAACTTAACCTTAAGGCTAAACCTTAACACTTGACGTTAAGACTTAAATTTACTTAAACTTAATATTTTACCCTAAGACTTAACGCGAAAGCTTGACCCTAAGACTTAACCCTAAGACTTAACCCTAAAGACTTAACTATAAGACTTAACCCTAAGTCTTAACCTTAAGACTTAACTTTAATATTCAAACTTAACACTCAACCTTAGGACTTAACCCGTAGACTTAACCTTATAACTGAACCCTAAGACATAA
>NC_054080.1:146511-220426 GCF_017639655.2 Falco naumanni
TGTTGAAGCTGTGTGTATTATTTAGAGAACAGAGTGGGGAGTCTGGGGGAAAAGTTTTAGGGACAGGGCGGGGAGGTGGAGGTGGGGGATGATTTCAGGAACAGCCAGGATGGAGGAGAGTGTCAAGGGAAATCTTTCAGGGTTGTCTGGGGGGAAGGATTTTAGGGACGGATGTGGTGTCTGGGGGGACGTTTGATGCCACTGTTTAGATTCCACTGTATATACGTTTATGTCCAGGGATTCTGCTAAGGGGAAGCTGCTGGCTCGGCAAAGGGACGAGATGTCTGAGCTCCCCAGTTGCCACGCTCTGATTTGGTGTGTAGCTCTACGTTAAACACACCTGCGCACAAAGGTTAGGCCAAGCTGACTCTCTAAAGCTGTTAGAAGTGACGAGTTAAGGGACCTCTCATCCAGGGAGTCAGCCTCGGGAAGGATGGGGAAGAAAGAATGGATGGGGAAAAGATCTGCGTTCTCTTCGGTGATGCAGAAAGAGCCTCTGGGTGAGGACGTTGTGGTCGCAGGAGGAGACAAGCCGACAGAGTGCTGCGATCCATGGAAAGTTTGGTTGGGAAGTCCGGGCAGAGGTAATTGTTGTGCGGAGAGATCGCGACCTCTGACTCAGATAGCCCCCCGAAGAGGGCAAGGCCCGCTTGGGGAGCACGGGGAGCTAGTAAAAAACCTCAGCAGTGCTGTCTGAGGGTGTGTGCTCGTTTGCATTAAAGCAAGCAACTTGTAACCCATCCCGTGCCCTGACTGAAAATGCATGTGTAATGCGCTATGAGTGTGCAAGTGCTCTGCTGTCCATAGTGCGTACCCTCGAGGAACTGGGTGAGCACGCTCAGAGGAAACATTCCCCCCTGCTCCCAGCACTGCCATAAAGAATGCCGGCCTTCTGAAACTTGCAAGCAAGTCTTAGAGGGTTTTTCTTCCGTGACTGACTTTATGGTATCATTCCACCATACTGGAGTAAGCAAATCTTTTTTTTGTTTGGTGGTGAAAGCAGCTTGGAGAGCATCACTGGAAGTGCAGCACTTTTTTAACCTCAGGTCCTAAAGTGCCACCGGTCCCTACCGGGGAATACATCCTTCCTCAGGCTTCAGCAAACGGAAAGGATGCATCAAACCCCACCCGACAAAGACGTCCTGCGTTTCTTTTATCTTTCCTGGAATGTGGGGACATGACCCTGCTGGGCAATCTGTGCCACCCTGCCTGGAAGCCAAGAGGGTGCCTTTACATTCCAGGCTAAGAACTTACCTTCTTTTTTCCTTTTCAGCAACTTTAGAGCCATCCTTAGGGAGGCTGGTTAAGCTGGTTTACTGCACAGCTGGTGGCCAGTGGAGGGAAGCGGTAAGCTCTGCTATCGCCTTTGGTGTTTACTTGTTACCTTGTCGCTCGTTTGAGTGATCTTACCATGCCCCGGCAAGCAGAAGCTATCACTCCACATTAGGCCTTGGTCTAAAAGCCATGCAAAGCAATATTGAAAGTCATTCTGAGATGTGGAGCAGGTCACAATATACATTTTATAAAAGTGCATCTTGGCTGCTCTTTATCTTTGTATGGGGTTTTTTTCCCTTTTCTCCTGACTGTTGAAGCTCTGAAAGGTGCCAATGAGCTGCTCTCCCTCAGTTTGCTCCTTTGCCTTTGGGGAGTGCTGTTCATGTTTTCTTCATGGTTTTGCAGAGGAGAAAATCCATGAATACACAGCCTTGCTTGAATTGATCTTACTGGAAAGTGGTTGAAAGCTTATTGCTGCCCCGTCTTGCAAATGGCATACATTCTGGTTCTCATTTGATGGGCAGCGTGTCGGCTTGTCAGATAACTGTAGAACAATTCAATTGCTCAAAGGAGCAATGCTGATAGGGAGAGTTTACGCACTTCCTTGCACAAAGCAGTACCAGGCTTTTTTCCCTCTTGTGTGTGTTTCTGTGCAGACATGTGCGTGAAACACAGGTGTCTCTCTGTGCCACAGGTGGGACTGATGACAGCTTTTCATTTCATTTCAACTAGAATTTAAACAAAGATTTTGCCTGCAAAAGATTTTGAGCAGCTGTCCTTGTTTCCCAGAGCAAGCATCCAAGTGCTGGAAAGCAGTTTGCAGGATCAGAACCTGAGCCTGCTCTGGGTGGGTAAATCCTCAGGAGAGGAAAGAGAAACCCCAATTTTTTCAATACAGATCTAGTTCCCTTAATATTTTGAGCAGCATAGGGGGGGGTGAGATGGGGCGGTATGGTGACAGGAGAGGGACAGGAGAGGGACAGAGGAATGAAGAGAACAGGGGTGGATCTGGGCAGGGAGTGGAGGAAGGAAACCCCTGCTGAAGAGTCAGCAAACCATGAAGTATTCCTATGTGCTAAATTTCATCACACTAGCCTGTTTCCACAGCAAAGACTCCAAAGTTACCCAAAGAAACAAGGAGAAGAGCAACTGGTACTAGTGATGGCAAACACGATGGAGTTCTTGGCAGCGTGAGGAAATAGATAATTACTGTAGGAAGTTCTATGAACTAAACTACTGGAAATAAATCTCTGAAACATTTAGGGCAGCTATTGCATAATTTTTATGTCTGTCTGACTATATATCGATTGATCGATCGATCTTGCAGAAGACCAAGTTGCAAGACCCTACAGTAATATACCTCTGTTCCTGGTAATAATACTTAGCCACTTAGCCGTAAGACTCAACCTTAAGACTCAATATTAAAACTCAACCTTAAGACCTAACCCTGAGACCTAAATTTAAGACTTAACCCTAAGACATAATCCTAATACCTAACCCTAACACCTAACCTAAAGACCTAACCCTAGAGACCTGAACTCTAAGACTTAACCCTAAGACTCAACCATAAGACTTAACACTTAACTGCTGCGGGCATTTCGGGTGAGCGGGAGTCAGATTCAAATATTCATGGAGTTCAAGATCTGATCCGTTTATTGTACAAACCAGGTACACTTTTATAAGGCACTCTATAAGCGTGTGATAATATGATTGGCTATCTTACAAGCGTATAATAATATGATTGGTTAACAATTGTTTATTGGCAAGATTTCTGTTTCTGCTCATTCTGGCACGTAGGCTCTTTTCTGCCGTTTCCCAGCTCCTCTTATCGCGTCCTGCTGGCCCTGGTTTTGTGAAGCATCTGCAATTTGTTCCTCCCTCTTCATTCCACTGTTCTGGTCGTGCCCTCGTCTTATTTCTTCAGTATTTTTCCACTTGCTTCAAAGTTCAGTATAATCATTCAACACAGCAAGAGCCCCAACACCTCCCCCTTTCTTTTTAAATACAGCATTAATACTGCGTTCCACACAGCTCTGAAAACATTGTAAAAGGCAAGGCACTAAAAGTAACAAAAGAATAACAAACAACAATATAGACAGACCTTGTTTCAGTAAATCCCTCAACCACCCTCCAATTCCCAAAAAGAAGCAAACCACGCATCTATGCCTGAAGAACCTTCTTTAACTTGATGTATACGATCTCTTAACTCCTCCAGCTGTCGGTGGATACTTTGTCCCATTTTCCCTCTCTCCTCAGAAACAACATTAATTGCAGGAGAGTGTTATAATCTAACGTTCCTCCCTCCTGAGGCCATTTCGCATCACTCCCCAATTTTATACAAAGGCCCACCACTGATTACAATATTTAATAATTTCCTTCTATTTTCGGTACCACCATGTCCTACGATATCACTCCAATGTTTTAATATACAACCCAAGGGCGATTTTTCACAGGGCTTACTCCTTCCATTTCCCATTTTACAATTTTAATTACTTTTTCTCCGGTCGCCTTAGCCACCCAAGATCGGAAACACGGATAGAGCTCCTTGCTCATATTGCACTCAAACGCATGTCTCAAGCACTCTTGCACTCACACTCAGTCAAAATAATTAAGCTATACACTGAAAATCAAAATGCGCATCTCAATCACACCATTCACACTCTCCGGGCAGCCCTCAGTCACACAAGCAGTATGTTATACGGTACTGTGCACTTATGTACAACTTTTAGGAACACTGACAGTTCACAAAGTATGCATTTCAATGAACAATTGCCAAAAAACAAACAACAAACAAAAAACCCACATTTTTCCTGGTCTTAAGCAGAGTGTTAAGTTTTCCGCTATTTGCCACCAATTACCAGAATATTATTATTTTTCAACATACATTTCATAACTCCAAGTTTTGAACATGTAACAAGACAACACATAGAACAAACAAGACACAGAGCGCTATTTCAGTTGTTACATTCTAGGAATTCCCCAATTCTTAAGACAACCTAAAGGAAGTTTTTAGCTTCCCCCCCCCCCTTTTTTTTTTTTTTTTTTTTTTTTTTTTTTTTCCTCCTGGGGACTGCGCTGCGCGCCGGACGTCTCCGTGCGTCTCACCAGCCGCCCCGTTACTAAACATACCGTTTTATCCGCGGATCCAGGGGTTCTCTTCTGCTCCCGGGTGAACAGCTGAGAAAGAGGAGGCTCCTCCGAGGAAATCCCCCGGGGCGCGCCTAGGAGCGTCCGCTCTGCAGCTGGTCCCTCAGCCGAGCAGAAATCCTCCTGCCTGGCTCGCCAAAACTGACGTGCGGAATTTGACTCTATAGCTCGAAAGTTATAAAGTAGGTATGTTTATTGCGCGCAGATGCACGGGGGATCGCTCCTCCACAAGCGTGCATACCCGAAGTGACAAACCATCCCACATTTATACAATGAAAACAAATGAATATTCAATTAACGCCTATACATATTCGTTACCTAAACCCCGCTTCGTATGTTAATTAGCTTATCAGTCCGTTTCCTGGAATGTGGTGGTCTTGCAGGTTTGTAGGTGATTCATGTTCTTGTGACCATCCGATCTTCTCCAGCAAGGAAACTTAGCACTCCCTCCCTCTAGATAGCATTGGAATATCTCTCATCCTTTTCTCATTCTTTTTTTTTTTTTTTTTTTTTTTTTTTTAATATAGCCCCTTTTGTTAGAGGAAGATGGGTAGGCGTCTCCTCAAAACTGTCGTGCGAGCCAAAGTCTTTACCCCCTTAGTCCCGACTTGCACAGATTCCCATAAGTCCTCTCCCACTTTCTTCCATGTTTCATTATTATATACATCTTGCGTAGAAGCAAGGTAACCACGGCGGCGACTCCAACATAGCAGATCAATTACTGCCTGCCGTGAGACTGGCGTTTCAGTTTTCTCTGCCAATTTCATTAAACTGTCTACGATTGCTTTTTCCACCGCTGATGCAGTGATCCCCATCCTGCTTAAATTTCCTGACTCACCGGTCAGCCGTGCACGTTCCGCCTTTCTTCGGGTGCCCAGCTCTCTCTCCGCTGGCAGCAGGATCCTCGCCGGCTCCGCAGCTTGTAACACGATCCTTAACGAATCCTCCTGACTTTTCGACCGATCCACACGTCGGGGTCACCAGATGCTGCGGGCATTTCGGGCGACCGGGAGTCAGATTCAAATACTCATGGAGTTCAAGATCTGATCCGTTTATTGTACAAACCAGGTACACTTTTATAAGGCACTCTATAAGCGTGTGATAATATGATTGGCTATCTTACAAGCGTATAATAATATGATTGGTTAACAATTGTTTATTGGCAAGATTTCTGTTTCTACTCTTTCTGGCACGTAGGCTCTTTTCTGCCGTTTCCCAGCTCCTCTTATCGCGTCCTGCTGGCCCTGGTTTTGTGAAGCATCTGCAATTTGTTCCTCCCTCTTCATTCCACTGTTCTGATCGTGCCCTCGTCTTATTTCTTCAGTATTTTTCCACTTGCTTCAAAGTTCAGTATAATCATTCAATACAGCAAGAGCCCCAACACTTAACCTTAGACTTAACCTTAATACATAACCTTAAGAATTAACCATAAGACTGAACCCTAAAGACACAACCTTAAGACGTAACCCTAAGACTTAACCCTATAGACTTAACACCAAGATTTAACCCTAAGAACTAACCCTAAGACTTAGCCCTCAGACTTAACCTTAAGCCTTAAATCTAAGACTTAACCCTAAGACTTTATCCTGACTCAGTCCTAAGACTTAACCATAAGACTTAACCTTAAGAATTAACCTAAAAATTAACCATTAGACCTATCCCTAAGATTTAAAACTAAGAACAAATCCTAAGACCTAACCATAAGAATTAACTCTAAGATTTATCCTTAAGACTTAATTCTAGGACTTAACCTTAAGATTTAATCTTAAAACAGCCAGAAGACATAATCCTAAGACCTAACCATAAGGCCTAACTCTAAGACTAAAGCCTAAGACTTAACTCTAAGACTGAACTCTATAAACTTATGCCAAAGACTTAACCCTAAGACTAAATCTTAAGAGTTAACCCTAACACCTAAACTTAAGACTTAAGCTAAGACTTAACCCTAAGACATAATCCTAATACCTAACCCTAAGAGCTAACCCTAGAGACTGAACTCTAAGTCTTAACCCTAAGACTCAACCTTAAGACTTAACCCTTTGAATCTATCCCTAAGACCTAACCCTAATACCTAGCCTAATGACATAACCGTAAGACTGAACCCTAAGACTTAACCATAAAACTTAACCTTAAAACTTAACCCTAAGACTAAACTGTAAGACTTAGCCCTAAAACTTAATCCTACATATAACCTTAAGACTTAACCCTAAAACTTGACCCTAAGACTTAACCCTAAGACTCAACATTAAGACTTAACACTAAGACCTAACCCTAAGACCTAAAATAATGACCTAACCAGAAGACTGAACCCTAAGACTTAACATGGAGACTTAACCATAAGACTTAACCTTAAGACTTAACATTAAGACAAAACTCTGAGATGTAACCTTAAGACTGATGCCTAAGACTCTAACCCTAAGACTTCACCTTAAGACTTAACCATAAGACTTAACCCTAAGACTTAACTTTAAAACGTAACCCTAAGACTCAACCTTAAGACAGAACCTTACCACTTAACCCTGGGACAAAACCTTGAGACTTAACCTTAAGATTTACCGTTAAGACGTACCCCCAAGACTTAACCATAACACTTAACGCTGAGACTTAACCCTAAAACATATCCCCAAGACTTAACTCTAAGACTTAAACCTAAGACTCAATCCATAAGATAAAACTTAAAAATTAA
Source organism: Falco naumanni (assembly GCF_017639655.2). Lineage (NCBI taxonomy): Eukaryota > Metazoa > Chordata > Aves > Falconiformes > Falconidae > Falco > Falco naumanni. The sequence continues at coordinate 153,620 of NC_054080.1, forward strand.
CCTTAAGACTCAAACCTGAGGCTTAACCTTAAACTTAACACTGAGACTTAACCTTCTCAAATTTAAGACTTGTCTCTAAGACTTAACCCTGAGACTTAAATCTCAGAATTAACCTTAAGACTTAACCCTAAGACTTAACATTAAGACAAAACCTCAGACCTACCCTTAGGACTGATCCCTAAGTCTTAACCCTAAGACTACACATTAAAACTGAACCTTGAGACTTAACCCTAAGACTTAACCTTAAGACAGAACCCTAAGACTTAAATTTATGAGTTAACCTTAAGACTTAACACTAAGACTTAACCTTAAGACATAACCGGAACACTTAAATATAAGACTTAACCTTAACACTTAACTGTACGACTTAACCTTAAGATTTAACCCTAAGACTTAAATTTAAGACTTATCCTTAAGACTTAACCCTAAGACTTAAATTTAGGTCTTAACCTTAACAGTTAACCCTAAGACTTAACCCTGAGACTTCAACCTACGACTTAACCCTAAGACATAACCCTGAGACTTAACCCTAAGACTTAAATTTAGGTCTTAACCTTAACAGTTAACCCTAAGACTTAACCCTGAGACTTAACCTGAAGACGTAACCCTTAAGCCTTAGGACTGACCCCTAAGTCTTAACCCTAAGACTACACCTTAAAACTGAACCTTGAGACTTAACCCTAAGACTTAACCTTAAGACAGAACCCTAAGACTTAAATTTATGAGTTAACCTTAAGACTTAACACTAAGACTTAACCTTAAGACATAACCAGACATAACTTAAATTTAAGACTTAACACTTAACCGTACGACTTAACCTTAAGATTTAACGCTAAGACTTAAATTTAAGACTTATCCTTAAGACTTAACCCTAAGACTTAAATTTAGGTCTTAACCTTAACAGTTAACCCTAAGACTTAACCCTGAGACTTAAACCTACGACCTACCCCTAAGACATAACCCTGAGACTTAACCTTAAGACTTAACCCTTAAGCCTTAGGACTGATCCCTAAGTCTTAATCCTAAGACTCCACCTTAAAACTTAACCTTAAGACTTAACCCTAAGACTTAACCTTAAGACAGAACTTTACGACTTAACCCTGGGACTTAAGCCTAAGACTTAGCCGTGAGACTTAAATCTAAGACTTAACCTTAAGACTTAACCCTAAGACTTAACACTAAAACTTAACCTTAAGACATAACCATAAGACTCAACCTTAAGATTTAAACGTAAGCATAACCATAAGATTTAAACTTAAGATTTGACAATAAGAATTAACACTAAGATTTATCCCCAAGACTTAACCCTGAGACTTAAACCCCAGACTTAACCTTAAGACTTAACCCTAAGACATAAACCTGAGACTTAAGCATAAGACTTAACCTTAAGATTTACCATTTTGACTTAACCCCAAGACTTAATCATAAGACTTATCCTTAAGACTTCATCGTAAGACTTAACCCTAAGACTTAACGCTAAGGCTTAACCTTAAGGATCAACCTTAAGACTTAACCCTAAGACTTAAACTTAAGACTTATCCCTAAGACTTAACCCTGAGACTTCAACCTAAGACTTAATACCGAACCCTAAGATGTAACCTTAATATTTAAGATTAAGATTTAACCTTAAGACTTAAACCTAAGATATAACCGTAAGAATTAACCTTAAGACTTAACTTTAAGACTTAACCCTATGACTCTAACCTTAGGACTCAACCCTCAGACTTAAACCTAAGACTTATCCGTAAAAATTAAGCCTAAAACTTAACCTTAAGGCTAAACCTTAACACTTGACGTTAAGACTTAAATTTAAGACTTAACCCTAAAGACTTAAGCCTAAGACTTAACCCTAAAGACTTAACTATAAGACTTAACCCTAAGTCTTAACCTTAAGACTTAACTTTAATATTCAAACTTAACACTCAACCTTAGGACTTAACCCTTAGACTTAACCTTATAACTGAACCCTAAGACATAACATTAAGAGGTAACCATAAGACATAACTCTAAGACTTAACCTGACACTTAACATTAAGACTTAACCCTAAGAAATAATCCTAAAACTTAACCCTACGGGGTTACCATAATGACATCACCTTAAGACTTGATCCTAAGACTTCACCTTAAGACTTATCCCTAAGACATAACCCTAAGACTTAAATTTAGGACTTAACCCTAAGACTTAACCCTAAGACTTCATTCTAATACTTAACCTAAGATTTAACCCTGAGACTTAACCCTAAGATTTAACTTTAAGACTTAACCCTAAGACTTACCCCTGAGACTTATCCCTGAGACTTAACCCTAAGACTTATCCCCAAGACTTAACCTTAAGACTTATTATTAAGACTTAAATTTAAGACTGAATCTTAAGACATAATACTAAGGCTTAACCTTAAGACTTATCCCTAAGACTTAACCCTGAGAATTTAATATAAGACTGAACCTTAGGACGTAACCCTAAGACTTAACACTATAACCAAACCGAAGACAACACTGAGACTTAAATTTAAGACTGAACTTTAAGACTTAACCCTAAGACTTAAACTTGAGAATTAAACATAACTCTTAACCCTGACACTTAACCCTAAGACGTATCCCAAAGACTTAAACTTAAGACTTAACCCTAAGACTCAAAGCCTAGGACTTAAGATTTAACCTTAAGACTTAACACAAAGACTTAACTCTAAGACTTAAATTTATGAGTTAACCTTAAGACTTAACCCTAAGACTTAAACTTAAGACTTATCCCTAAGACTTAACCCTGAGACTTAAACCTAAGACTTAACCTTAATACCTAACCCTAAGATGTAACCTTAATATTTAAGATTAAGATTTAACCTTAAGACTTAAACCTAAGATATAACCGTAAGAATTAACCTTAAGACTTAACCCAATGACTCTAACCTTAGGACTCAACCCTGAGACTTAAACCTAAGACTTATCCATAAAAATTAAGCCTAAAACTTAACCTTAAGGCTAAACCTTAACACTTGACGTTAAGACTTAAATTTACTTAAACTTAATATTTTACCCTAAGACTTAACGCGAAAGCTTGACCCTAAGACTTAACCCTAAGACTTAACCCTAAAGACTTAACTATAAGACTTAACCCTAAGTCTTAACCTTAAGACTTAACTTTAATATTCAAACTTAACACTCAACCTTAGGACTTAACCCGTAGACTTAACCTTATAACTGAACCCTAAGACATAACATTAAGAGGTAACCATAAGACATAACTCTAAGACTTAACCTGACACTTAACATTAAGACTTAACCCTAAGAAATAATCCTAAAACTTAACCCTACGGGTTACCATAATGACATCACCTTAAGAATTGATCCTAAGACTTCACCTTAAGACTTATCCCTAAGACATAACCCTAAGACTTAACCTTAATATTTTACCCTAAGACTTAAGTCTAAGACTTAACCCTAAAGACTTAAGCCTAAGACTTAACCCTAAAGACTTAACTATAAGACTTAACCCTAAGTCTTAACCTTAAGACTTAACTTTAATATTCAAACTTAACACTCAACCTTAGGACTTAACCCTTAGACTTAACCTTATAACTTAACCCTAAGACATAACATTAAGAGGTAACCATAAGACTTATCCCTGAGACTTATCCCTGAGACTTAACCCTAAGACTTATCCCCAAGACTTAACCTTAAGACTTATTATTAAGACTTAAATTTAAGACTGAATCTTAAGACATAATACTAAGGCTTAACCTTAAGACTTATCCCTAAGACTTAACCCTGAGAATTTAGACTGAACCTTAGGACGTAACCCTAAGACTTAACACTATAACTTAACCAAGGACAACACTGAGACTTAAATTTAAGACTGAACTTTAAGACTTAACCCTAAGACTGAAACTTAAGAATTAAACATAAATCTTAACCCTGACACTTAACCCTAAAACATATCCCAAAGACTTAAACTTAAGACTTAACCCTAAGACTCAAAGCCTAAGACTTAACCCAAAGACACAACCCTGATACTTAATGTTAAGACTTCACCTTAAAACTTAACCCTAAGACTTAACCCTGAGACTTAATCTTAAAGATTTTAACCCTAAGAATTAGCCCTAGGTCTTAAATTTATGACTTCACCCTAAGACTTAAACATAAGACTTAACCCTAAGACATAACCCTGAGACTTAACCCTAAGACTGAACCCTAAGACTTAACCTTAAGACTTAACCCTAAATCTTAACCCTGAGATTTACTTTGAGACTTAACCTTAAGACTTAACCTTAAGACTTATCCCCAAGACTTCAAATTAAGACTTAAACTTATGATTTAACCGTAAGACTTAACCCTGAGATTAAATCTTAAAACTTTAACCCTAAGATTTAATGATAATACTTAACCTTAAGACAAAACCCTAAGACTTAACCCTAAGACATAAACCTAAGACGTAAACTTAAAGACGTAACTATAAGTCTTATCCTTAAGACTTAACCATGAGACTTAAATCTAAGACTTAATCTTAAGTCTTAACCCTAAAACTTAACCCTAAGACTTAACCCTAAGATTTAACCATAAGACTTCACCTTAAGACTTAACCTTTAAGATTTAACCGTAAGACTTAACCCTAAGACATAACCCTGAGACTTAACATTGAAACTTAGCCTTGAAACTTAACCCTGAGACTTAACCCTAAGAATTATCCCCAATACTTAACCCTAAGACTTAAACTACAGACTTAACCTTTAAGACCTAACCCTGACTCAACCTTAAGATTCAACCTTAAGTGTTAACCCTGAGATTAACCTTGAGACTTAAACCTGAGATTAAACCGTAAGACTTTAACCCTAAGTCTTAAACTTAAGACTTTAACTTAAGACTTAACCCTGAGATTTAATCTTAAAACTTTAACCCTAAGACTTAACCCTAGGACTTAACCCTAAAACTTAGCCCTAAGACTTCACTGTAGGACAAGGCCTCAAGGACAGGAGTCCAAGTACTGATAGCCTGATGAATAGAGACTTGTTAGAACTTGTAGGGCACAAGCCCTGGGAACCAAGGAACAAGCTAACTGCAGGCCCCTGAGCCGTTACAGCTGAGGAGGCAGCCAGGCGGACAGAGAAACAAGTAGCCAGATAAGGGAACGGATGGTGCCGATAAGTAACTTTGTTAATCAAGAAAGCCGCATAGAAAGAAACTCCCTAACTTTGGAATAGAAACTGTTGCTATGTCAAGGTAAACTAATAAGTTCCTATTGTTTTAACGGTGTGCCTTAAATATCAACCAATCAGTGTTTTCTACGCTTAAGATTTAAGCAATCAGTGTGTAATATGTAGAAGGTAGAAACGTATGCAAGTGTAAGAAAATCACTAATAAACCGACAACTTGCTTGCATCAAGCTGCGTCCTGTCTCTTCATTCGCCGCACTTCACCTTAAAATTTAAACCTAAGCCTGAACCCTAAGCCTGAACCCTAAGACTTAACCCTAAGACTTAACCTTAAGACTTAACCTTAAGACTTAACTCTATAACATAACTCTGAGTCTTAACCCTAAGACTTAACCTTAAGACTTAACTCTAAGACTGAACCTTAAGACTAAACCTTAAGACATATCTCTGAGGCTTAACATTGAGCCTTATACTTGAGACTTCACCCTAAGACTTAACCCTGAGATTTAATCTTAAGACTTTAACCTTAAGACATAACCCTAAGATTTAACCCTGTCTTAACCTTAAAACTTAACCCTAGGACTTCACCCTAAAACTTAACCCTAAGACTTAAACCTTAAGATTTAACCTTAAGTCTTAACCCTAAGACATATGCCCTACAGAATAGTTTTTGTATTTGATGTTTTTTATATAAGTATTGCACTGATGACATGAATGAGAGTGGTATAAAAGCAGGAACCGTCCAATACACGAGGGCTGAGAAATGAAGATGCAGACAAGCAAAGTGGTTGGGGTTGGATTTATATGAAGCTTCTACAGAGGGGAAAAAATAGTTTCTTGTGGAAGAAGGGTTCGCTGGGGTCAAGAAGACATTCAATATGAGTTATGCATCTTGCTCAACTTTATTAGTTTCTAACACTACTTACATAGAACCGATACACATGCACATTCCTAAAGCAGAAATAGAATTGGTTAGTAGTCTCTAAACGCGCGCGGTTCTCACACCCCTAATTATCATGACTAAAATAAGCATTCTATCCGTGTAGCTAATTGTGTTGCTGTGCTTCAGCCTTGTAGTTTGTTACTCCCTATTTTCCCATACCGCTCCCTCTCTTTCTTGGCCCTGCACCTGCTTTCCCAGCAGCTGTAGCTTGTTACAGCCACGGCCTGTTGGCACAACATAATTACTTGGTCTCAGGATTCGAGAATAGCTCAAGGCTACCTTTCTTGTTAACTTCAGCACAGCAACTTCAGTACAATTCTGATTACAGGCCTGTTCTAATACCGGGCCTGCACTGTGCAGATCTTCAGAGATTCTAAGGCCACGCTTCTGCAGCCATTCTTCTACAATTCCCCCTTTTTTCTTTTGCACAAGCCAGGCCTGATTGGTTATGTTAAAAACTACTCTCTTTAAACAAGAAAAAGCACAGCTAAAAACTAAAAGCATTACAATAATGATTATATCAAAGCGTATTCCTTCTGTCAATAATGTCTTTAACCAGCCTGTTATCCCCAGTCCTCTCAACCATTCATCAAAGGGATTATCATCAGCAAGAATATGCTTCATGTTTCCCTGTAGTTGTGACAACTTCTTGTGCATAGATATGGAATGATCGGAAAGGTTCACACAACACATCCCTTCAAAATCCTCACAACCGTGTCCATGTGCTCATAACAAAAAATCTACTGCAGCTCTATTTTGTAATGTAGCATGCCTAACACTATCTACGTCAAGCGATAACGAACTTAAAATCTGCGATGTAAGATTAAATTGCTTCTCTCCCCAACACGCTAACCTTCGTATATTCTTAGCGTTTAATGCAGTCATCGCTTCTGGCATAAATATGGAGGCTAAGACATTTGCTGTTACAGACTGCAGATCGACTCGGTCATTACATGTTTCATCAAAGGTGCGCAGTGCCCTCCGTGATCTATGAAATTGTGGAGTCATTTTCAATAAGCCTTTCATACGTGGAGCAAACAAAGTTAAACGCCCTAAATAACATGGTCCACTGACAGGATTCAAAGGAATCCCTCGCCATGCTCTATCTCCACATATCAAAAAGACTCCCTGTGGCACGTGATAGCCCCCTGATACATTTACATGTAAGCCTCCAGCTTTCAGTTCACCTCAATTAGGTGAACCAGTTACATTTTGAAACCTTGTATCAAACTCCCATTCATTTTGATGTGCTAGCCACAATCGCCACGGTTCACCAAACTAAATTACTCCAGTGCCATTTACAGCTTGAAGTGGTGGTACCGTGTCCTCGCATACTGGCATTCCCGTTGTGGTCACATTAACGTATTTAATGGGCGTAATGCTACCTAATAGGTCTAACTCCTGAAATGGCAAATGATATGGTCGATTCAAATTCTCAGTAACCGTTTTCTGCCACGCTGCATTACGCATAGAAGGCCAAACAAATTGCCCGTTCAGACTCATACATGTACCATTCTGACTGGAAGTCAGATCCACTGTTTTAACATTTCAAAAAACCATCAAAATTTGTTTCATTCTCTTGCAGGGGAATACCAATTAAACAAGTTCTAAAGGGGTTGTCTGCTTGCTGCAAACTTAAACAAAAGTCTGTTACCCCTGTAATATTCGCCCACGTCACCCATACGTTTGTTCTAGGCAAGATGTTAAAAGTACTTTGGCCAATGGGTAAAAAAGTCATCAAGACCGTAAACCAAGTCCACCCCTTAAACATGTTTAGTCCTACAATTTCCACCTTTTTTTTTTTTTTTTTCATTCCACCCCACAAATCTGTGCTTTCACAGCTTCTGATGATGTATACTGTCTCCAATCAGCATGGTATTACACTAGTCGTATGCTTTCTCTTGCTTCATGCCCAGTTACTAATCAAACAAACACATACACTCTTTACACCATTTACATTTAAGCTTTGGCTTACAGAACCGTTTTACCCCACATAGCATACATCGGCACAATACCCACGGGTTACATCCCTTACAACATAGACAGTTTATTCCGTCTGCTTGCTCTGAGTCTTCTCTTCTGTCTTCTGATCTTGACATACAGGTCGCACAAACTTGCTAGGGACCCATATAAGTCCTTTACCTGTGGAGATACAAAAATAACCTCTACCGATAAATAACACCGGATTAGGTCCTTCCCATACACCTGAACCCCTATTTTTATACAGAACATTCAAACCAGGAACTGTAGTTGTTTGGTTCCCTCGTGCTGTTTGGTGATGTATAACAACAGGTGGTCCCTCTCTATCCTCCGTAAGTGATAGTTTAAGGTAAACAACACCTTAGTCAACCGTTTAGTTACGTCTATGTCCTGCAATACTTTCTGTCTCTGAAGATAATCCTTCAGGGTACGGTTTGCCCTTTCAACAACTGCTTTCAGTTCTAAGGTTTGAAGGTTGTCCCGTGGTTCACCGGTGATCACTTGTTTCTGCCACTGATAATCGGATTGCCAAACACACACAGCCTTCTTCATCTTTTGTCCTGCATCTGTAAACACCGTTGGCCCTTCAGCTGGTCTTTTTGAGCGTAACGGTCTCGCAATCCACTGATAATGTTCTAACATCTTCCAGAGAGGTCCTTTTGTCCGGTTGTTGTGTACGACACCTGTATAACCCATCAAGGCTTCCTGTATGGCTGTTGAATGTCTCAGGAGCCACTCATAATCATCACCACGGACTGGAATACTGGTATCTGCTGGTTCAATCCCATCAATTTCAACAATCCTGTCTCTTCCTTTTCTCACCAAGGCTGCTACTGCTTCAGGGCGACTTAAAATACGATGTCTGCGTTGCAATGGCAAAAACAACCACTCTAAAATGATCGACGTATTTTCCCTCTTTTTCTTTTGCCATTGCAAAATAAGGGCAAAAGGTGAAGTGGCAACATTACAAACCAAAAAAGATAACGGATGATTCACCATCCGGTGACCACACCAGCCAGTCTGAATCTTGCGGGATACAACACCTAGGGCAGCCGCTGTTCTGGTGAACAAGTTCGAGGGCTGTTGGCTTTGGTGCCATGCAACCAGGATTGGAACGGCTGCAAATCATCATTAGTGAGTGTCATCAGGGTGTAAGGGAATCATGAAAAAGACAGAAAAAGTCTTTCAAGTCTATCACAACAATTTGCAAAATCATCATAAAAGGTGGAAGAGCAGGTTGCAACACTCCCATCACTAAAATCTGATCATTAATCTTCCATAAATCATGTCCCAGTTATGTGCATCAAAATTATTAATCAGTACTGGACAAGCTAACAAGCTGGTCACCTGCCATTCTCCCTCCAAAATAGCATCACGAGTAACACCAGACCAACACTGTAGAATTGGATCTTTTCTCGAGTTCAGCATCGGTGGGCTAGTTGAGCTAACTGGAGGAATTACAGGTATTGAAGTAGTAGGCAGGTTCATTTTAACTCGCTTTACCAAGTTTCTTAATTTATCTATTGCCTCCTGTAGGGATTTCTCTGTACTGTTACCACAAGGCTTCTCCCCGCCTTCCTCCTCAGACCCGTCCGATGACGTTCCAGGACGAGGCGGGTACGTCACCGCACGGCGCCGCTGCCCGCCCTGACGTGACCTACGCGCTGCCGCCACCCGCCCTTTCGGCCTTGCTCCACCCACAGCTCCGATTGGTGCAGCAGGACTCGCTGCCCCGCCCCCCTGAAATGGCTTGCTCCACCCACAGCTCCGATTGGTGCAGCAGGACTCGCTGCCCCGCCCTCCTGGGGGGGCTCGGCAGCCTCTTCCGGGTTCGGCTCAGTTACCGCAGGCTCCCGAGGAGGAACTCCCGGTCTGTCCGCTGTCTTATCTAAAAGCTCCGGCACCATTGAACACGCAGGGGCGGACATACCCTTCATAGGACGAGTACGCCCAACTCCAAAAAGTGTAGCCGAGAGAGAAGGCTTAGGTGAATCACCCTTCTGCTCCACCGGCTTTTCTACACATCTCTCCCCAACGCTTCTATGGCTGCCACCGCTAATTTTTTTTTTTTTTTTTTTTTCACTTTCATAATTTCCAGCTATCGGCCGCCACCCCAGAGGCAATTTCCCACTTCTCTCCATTCCGCAATACTAAACAATAACGCGGGCTCGGGGATCTTAGTCTTTTTTGTGACCAGCGAACCAAGGTCTCCACTTCCGTCTCTTTAACGCCCTCCCCTCTCCCAAGGAGGATGCCAGTTAACAGTTTAATTGCCGCGTCTAATTCCATCGCGGTCTTCTCAGAGCCCTCCCCTTTCACAGAAAGGGTATCAGCGCGGAGAAGCTCTGCCGCGATTTGCTCATCGCGGCCTTCCGTGGTGCCCCCCCCCTCCTCTCATAGCGCAGAGCCCTGCCGCGATTTACTCTGCGCGGTCTTACCACCGGCGGGGGTGCGATCTGCAGCTCCACACCGAACTCTGGACTCCGCTTTTCGCCAGCAGCTGGAGGGATCCGTGGCGGTGGGTGGGCGGGCGAGCGGGGGGAGCGAACTGCGCTGGTGTAAGAAGCAAACTGGCTAGTGAAGTACAGTCACTGAGTGTCATGATTTCAGAATCAAACAAGTAAGTCAACAAGTGTTTGACTGGTTCAGATTGTAATCCATACCGCGTAACGGCTTGTCGCAGCTGCTGCATAAATTTCCAAGCAAAAGGTTTCCACACAGCGGCTGCTGAACCAGCAGGTAAAGCAGTAGTCCGCACCAGACATGCAACAGCAGAAGCAGCTTCCACTCTCCCTCCAATATAGCGTCTCTTACAACACCAGACCAACGACTTTGGAGAGCGGCAGGATGGAGGATAACACCTTCCTGGGTCGGGATCTGAACATCACGACTGGCAGTAGGCAGATGGCATTCAGTCAGTGGCTGCTGCAAGCGGTTTAGGGGCCGGTCGGAGGGTTTGGTTCAGGGACGGAGGATAGGGGCAGGTGCAGGTGGGGTGGGTTCATTTTCTTTATCAGACTCCGCGTTCTCATTCAGAGGCGCACTCGGACCCGCCGTAGTACCCTCGTCCTCATCTAACAGGGGGGGCGGCTCTCGGTAGCTGTCAGGGCGGCGCGGAGCACCCGTTGCGGCGGCACCCTCCGGAGATGGTGTCGGGTGTAACAGCTCTGTGGCAGATTTTTTAATGGGCACAATTAGGCCTTTTGCAGACGGAGCGCCTAGACCAAATAATCGGGTAGACTGCGACTCGGTTTCCCAACCGAGGAGGTCTGAGGCAGCCATAGCCATTTTTTTCTCTGCAACCAGGGATCGTAAATGGTTTATGACATCCCAGCAGGCAGTCCGCAAGTCCTTGGCCAACTTGCTGCCGCTAAGGATCGCATCGCAAAGGGAATCCCCGACCGCTCGCCACTCAGTCACACTAAACAGCAGTTGCGGGTCTTTTAAGTGTCCGTTTTCAGCCGCCCACCTACAGAGCTCATGGAGCTTCTTAGTGCTCACGCTAGCCTCTCGCTTAGCAAGAATATCAGTTAATAGCGTGAGTGCCGCTTCCCTTTCCATTATCGAGGGAAAAACGGTCTTACCCGTGCAGGTCCATGCACGACATCAATGCCAGATTCAGATGCCTTTACTCCTTACGGACGTCTTCCTGCTCGAACTCTTCACAGCGACTCTCAATTTTGCAAAGCCCACCGTCGCGATGCAAAGGCAGAGTTTTTGCAGCAATTTTCAGCTTTCCCATCGTTCGGGCGCCAATTGTTGGAAGAAGGGTTCGCCGGAGTCAAGAAGACACTCAATATGAGTTATGCATCTTGCTCAACTTTATTAGTTTCTAACACTACTTACATAGAACCGATACACATGCACATTCCTAAAGCAGAAATAGAATTGGTTAGTAGTCTCTAAACGCGCGTGGTTCTCACACCCCTAATTATCATGACTAAAATAAGCATTCTATCCGTGTAGCTAATTGTGTTGCTGTGCTTCAGCCTTGTAGTTTGTTACTCCCTATTTTCCCATACCGCTCCCTCTCTTTCTTGGCCCTGCACCTGCTTTCCCAGCAGCTGTAGCTTGTTACAGCCACGGCCTGTTGGCACAACATAATTACTTGGTCTCAGGATTCGAGAATAGCTCAAGGCTACCTTTCTTGTTAACTTCAGCACAGCAACTTCAGTACAATTCTGATTACAGGCCTGTTCTAATACCGGGCCTGCACTGTGCAGATCTTCAGAGATTCTAAGGCCACGCTTCTGCAGCCATTCTTCTACAGTTTCTCTTTTAGTTGCTATCTAGATTGAAGAGTATTAGTAATGTTCAGCTGTTAATTTCTGTACATGTTTTGAGGATTCTGAGGGGCCTGCCTGTTCCTCAAAGTTCATGTCAGACAGTGACCTTAAGCTTTCCCTTCTCTTTTATGATAAGTAGCCACATTCCAGCGGTACTGTCAATCATTTTAATCTGTGACTTGCTTTGTATTCTTACTACCAAAATAACAGGCTCCTTTTGAAGATTGTGTGTGTGTGTGTGTATATATATATATATATACATATATATATGAGCTATCCAGAATTTTGTAAACCTAATCTATCAGTATAAAGGCATTTGTTATTCTAAAACGAGCTCAGTAAGAAGACTACAAGAGGATGTGATTCAACATACTCTTAAAGTGTATCTCAAACGAGCTTTCAGATATTTGTATTCATTTAATTGTATTTGTATAGTGAAGAAACAGAACAAAGAACAATCTAATACAAAGTCCTGCCTTCAGTCACCAGAGTAATATTTGCAGTCAAACTATGGCTCTTAGATCACAACAGATTTCTTTGGGTTTTGTTAGAAAAAAATACATGATTGCAGTGTGTGCTTGTGTATTGTTCAAGGAAGAACAATACTTGAGCCTTTTTTATGCGTTAGGAAACAGAAATCCTCATGAACAGCTGCTGATAGTTGAAGGTGCTCAGCTGAGAAAGATGACGAGAGGTTCATCATCTGCGCAGATGCCTGCTGGTGGCAGGCAAAATTTCATACCTTTGGGTTCAATCTAAAGACAGGTCTAATTGTATTGTTGTCGATTTGTTAAAGAGTTGAGATCAATTGATTTTATTGGTTTGATTATCTGATTTTATGGAGTTATTTTATAGAATAGAAATATAGGAAGATAAAAATATGTTGAAGAAAGTTATGATTATTTAGTAAAAGTAGTTGTGAGACCCTTTATACATTTTGTACTAAGGCCAGAAGAATGGGTTGGAATCATTGTTGAAGCTTAAGTAATACTTTAGAGTTTGAAAGGTTTCTTTGTATCTAACTAGTCTTCTGTATAAAGAAAGTATATTGAGATGTCAGAATGTAGGATTAATGGGAACTGGGGAGAGTCGACTGGAACAGCTTGTAGTTACCTGCCAAGAAACCGTGAACTTTAGTAAAAGGTAATTCCGGCAGGGGGAGATCGCGACCACCGACTCATATACCACCTACCCAAATCGTACCCCAGACCCATTTCTGGACCTTTCTAAGCTTTATTGCGCAGAATCGGATATGGGAGGAGAATATGTTAATGATTTCTGGGAAATGTTATGATTATGCATGAATAATTAATGAATACGTATGAATAAGTTCTATATATGGAATCTGTTTTTGGGACCTGGCGTGCGTTGATCGCGAGGACTCGCTCACGCACCCGGCCGTTAATAAAGAAGTGTCTGCTTATCTACATCACATTGGTGTCGATAAGTTCTTCATTCCGAGATTTCGGTAACAGTTTTGGCGACCCAGATGGGACCTCGCTGAAGGAGACCGGAGGAGTCGGGGACCTGATCGGTTCCAGCCGGCACCGAGGATTTCTCGGGGATACCCATCGATCCCCGATCCGTAAGGCTCTTCGCGACGTTCCCTGGATATTTGGTAAGACACTTCTTTTTTTAATTGTAGTAAGTGGGTGGGAGTCCCACTAAAGTAAGTAAGTAAGTGCACTAGAGAAAGTGGGGGGGAGTCCCACTATAATAAGTGTATGGTAAGGAGTGGGTTAGAGTCCCACCAGTGGGTGGAGTCCCACTGAGTAAGTCTACCTGTCAGACGTGGTGAAAGAGCTGCGCAGGGTAGGACTAGGAGTCTGCCCGTAAGACATAAGCGAAAGCTATTGCAGGGTTGGACTAAAAGGATCCTTGTGGAAGTGGAAGCCTAGGCGTCTGCCCGTAAGACATAAGCGAAAGCTATTGCAGGGTTGGACAAAAGTGTAGACAAGAGAAACTATATGCTATAGTGTTCTCTAAGGTAGTGCCTCTAACAAGAAGTTAGAAGAAGCTTTTGTGTTTGTGGTTTTGTGTTTGTGTATTAAGAAGAAAATTAAGAGGTATAATATTGTGTTATATGTTTGTTTAAAGTAACTGTTGGAAAGTGTGAGTGTGGCTGTAAGGGTGAGACGTGCAATTGAGCACGAAAGCGAGTGTGGAGTGTGGATCCGCGGATCGGAGTGACAGAGTCGAATAATTGTGTATTGTACGGTGAGAGATTATATCATGGCATCTAAGTTAACTCGGTTGTTTAAAAGTAAAAGCATGGGTAATCTTGCTGTAAATGACAAAATCCCAAAAAATTCTTTGTTGGGATGTTTATTGGCACATTGGGGAAATTTACAGGATGATCTGCAAAAGAGTCAGATGATTGAGTATTGTAATAATTTGAGTATTGCAATAATTGGTGGCCTTTGTATATATTGGATGATCAGGAAAAGTGGCCCATGAAGGGGACACTGAATTATAACACTATTCTGCAGTTAATGCTGTATTGTAAAAGAGAAGGGCAATGGAATAAAATGCCAGATGTGGATTTGTTTTTTTTACTTAAGACAAAGAAAGGATTGGCAGGATGAATGTAAGCTAACTATTAGAGATAATTTGGTAATGGCTATAACTTCTGATAATAAGAAAGTGAAAAAAAAAATGTTGTTTAAATTGTGAGGTTGGGAGTGGATACAGGAGTGACATTTTTTATTAAATACCCGTAAAGGAAAAACTGGAACAAAACCAGGCCATACCTGCAACCCCTGGATTTGAAATTTGGAAATAAAATAATTATATATGAATTTCTGTATGTACCAGAATGTCTGATATCCTTTTTAGGAAGAGATTTGTTATCTAAATTAAATGCACAGATTGTTTTTGACGAAGGAGAACTTTTCTTGAAAATACCTGAGTCAAAAACGGGAGAAATCCTGATGATACAAGAAAAAGTAAAACAAGAAATTCCACCGGAGGTGGATTTGGCAGTGATCCCTACTGTATGGGAGACAGATATTCCTGGCAAAACGAAACTAGCAGAACCGGTTAAAATAGATTTGAAGGAGGGCGCAGGAACAGTGAGAATTAAACAATATCCAATTAAACTGGAAGTGAGACAGGAATTGAAGAAATTGATTGATAAATTTTTGGAGTATAAAATTTTGGAAGAATGTGAATCTGAGTATAATACTCCTATTTTACCAGCCAGAAAACCCTTGGGTGAATATAGGCTGGTGCAAGACTTGAGAGCAGTATATCAAATAGTTAAGGATTTTTATCCTGTAGTAGCAAACCCTTATACACTGTTAACAGCGTTAAGGGAGACTTATCAGTGGTTTACAGTGCTTGATTTAAAAGATGCTTTCTTTTGTATACCTTTGGAAAAGGAAACCAGAAAACTGTTTGCTTTTGAATGGGAAAATCCTCAAACCGGGCAAAAGATGCAGCTGACATGGACTAGATTACCCCAAGGATTTAAAAACAGTCCAACTATTTTTGGAAATCATTTAGCTAAGGAATTTGAAATCTGGAAACAGGACAAACCAAGACCTGGACATTTATTTTTACAATATGTGGATGATATATTGATTGCTACAAAAGAAAGATTTATTTGTATACAGGTGACTATTGACCTTTTGAATTTCCTGGGACTAAATGGGTATAAGGTATCCAGGAAGACAGCCCGAATAGCCTGCCAGACTGTGATATATCTCGGCTTTGAGATTTTAAAAGGACAAGGACAATTAGGAAAAAATCACAAAGAAGCTATTTGTGGTATACCTGAGCCGAGAAATATTCATGAACTCAGAGCATTTTTGGGAATGACTGGGTGGTGTCGCCTTTGGATCATGAACTATGGGCTAATAGCTAAACCGCTGTACGAGGCCCAGAAGAACTCTCCCTTTGTGTGGGGCCCACAACAACAAAAGGCTTTGGTAGAATTGAAATGTGCCTTAATGTCTGCACCTGCTTTGGGACTGCCGGATCTAACCAAAGATTTCCAGTTGTTTGTTCATGAAAGGCAACACCTGGCACTAGGAGTACTAACCCAGAAGATGGGAAGCTGGAAACGACCAGTCGGATATTTCTCTAAACAACTGGACACAGTGAGTAAAGGGTGGCCAAACTGCCTTCGAGCAGTAGCCGCAACAGTGATGCTCATACAAGAAGCTCGGAAATTGACTTTGGGAAGAACAATAACAGTCTATGTCCCACACATGGTGATAACTGTTTTAGAACAGAAGGGGGGACATTGGCTGTCTCCCAGCCGAATGATGAAGTACCAGGTGCTGTTGACTGAACAAGATGATGTGATTCTAAAAACGACTAACCTGGTAAATCCTGCAGTGTTTTTAAGTTCCATACAGGAAGAAGGACGACTGGAACATGATTGTTTGGCTACCATCGAGTATGTTTATTCCAGTCATGAGGATTTGAAAGATGTACCATTGGAGCAACCAGACTGGGAATTGTATACTGACGGAAGCAGCTTTATGGAACAAGGAGTTCGATATGCCAGATATGCGGTAACAACAGACACCAGAGTTGTAGAAGCAGGAACATTGGCGAGTACCACATCAGCACAAAAAGCGGAACTCATTGCTTTAATCCGGGCCTTAGAGCTTAGCAAAGACAAGAAAGTAAATATCTGGACTGACTCAAAATATGCCTTTGGGGTAGTGCATGTCCATGGAGCCTTGTGGAAAGAGAGGGGGTTATTGTCCTCTCAAGGATCAAACATTAAGCATCAAACAGAAATTTTACCATTATTGCAAGCAGTTCAAAAGCCAGATCAAGTAGCAATCATGCACTGTAAGGCACATCAGATTGGAAATACAAAAATAATAATTGGAAATAATTTAGCTGATAAAACAGCAAAGAAGGTAGCAAAGAGACAAATATCACAAATGGCAATAATTCCTTCTAAAACAGTAACCCTTCCTAGGGAAAAACCAAAATATTCAGAGGAAGATGACAAATTAGGTCAGTTATTAAATGCTAAGAAAAACTTAGCTGGATGGTGGATAACTCCTAATGGACAAGTAGTAATTCCCCCTCTTTTAATGAGAGAGATAATTCAAGTAAAACACCAAGAATGTCATTGGGGGGCAGAAGCTTTAGTAACATCTTTACGAAAACAAGTGGTATCAGTTAAAATGTTGGGAATAGCTAAAATGATAACTGCAAAGTGTGAGGTATGTTTGAAAAATAATCCAATGATTAAGAAAAAGGTTCAAATGGGTAGACTGAAATCTGGTACAGAACCTGGAGATTATTGGCAAGTAGATTTTTCAGAATTACCCAGACAAAATGGGTATCGGTACATTCTGGTAGGGGTTGATACTTTTACAGGATGGCCAGAAGCCCTTCCCTGTCGCACTACACAAGCAAAAGAAGTGGTGAAGTGGTTATTACAGGAAATAATTCCAAGATTTGGAGTTCCTATTGGAATTTCTTCTGACAGAGGTCCACACTTTGTTGCTGAAGTAGTTCAAAGTGTTAGCAAAGCATTAGGTATTAATTGGGATTTGCATGCCTCTTGGAGACCACAGTCTAGTGGGAAAGTGGAAAGAATGAATCAAACTTTGAAACGACAAATAAGCAAGATTTGTCAAGAAACCAGTTTAAAGTGGCCTCAGGCACTTCCGTTGGCATTATTACGCATCAGGGTACAGCCAAAGAGTGGAACCTCAGTCAGTCCTTATGAATTGTTAAATGGAAACCCATATGAATCTCCAGAACCAAATCCAAATATACATGTAAAAGAAAAGCAGGATGTATATAACTATTTGTTTTTTTTAAGGAAAACTTTGGCTGTGATTTGGAGTGTAGTAATTTGGAATAGACCTTTATCTCTGGAAAATTCAGTGCATGATTTCCAACCAGGAGACTATGTCTATGTGAAGACTTGGACCTCCGAAACTTTGCAGGAGCACTGGAGAGGACCTTTCCAGATACTGCTAACCACTTTTACAGCTATCAAAATAGCAGAGTCGGAGGCTTGGATCCATTATACTCGAGTGAAGAAAGCACCTATTCCATGGAAGATTATCAACCGTGACCCAAAGGCTTTAAAATTGACTTTGAAACATGTCTAATTTTTTGTATCAGATCATAATTGTTTTATGGATTTTATGTTGGTTGAATATGTTGACAGGATCATGGGCTGACTTGGTGGACAGGAACAAAAGGCAAATAGAGACAGAACAAGTAATTGAAATTCCCAAACAAACGACTGAGGAAAATCTGATGGTAGGATTGATTAAAGAATTTGCCAATTTACAAAACATCACGCAGATCACTGCTTGTTTGCCAATACCGAGGGCAGTAGGTGAATCTATTCCATGGGGAATCTTAACCATGAACTTGACTAAATTGGAATATGGAAATGAGACTGTGGATTGTAAACAAGAACCTAGAGAAACTTGGGAATTGCAAAAGGTTAAAGTTGGAGAAGAATCACCAGTATATTCAACTATGTGGGAATGTAAAGGCCGATTTGTAGCTAAACCAGGATTAGAGGGAGATGTAGGGAACAAAGGATGGTGTTATTATCCTAAAATGGCTACAACAAACACCAGTGTATGGGTAACTGAGACAAAATGTGAGAAAAAGAATCGAACCCTACAGGAAAAGGAAATAGTTTGGGATTCAGTTTGGTCTATGACCTTATATTCCCATTTTCAGTATATGGCAGAAACTCCTTGGTGTTCTACAAGGGAGGGAAAAGTTTTTTTCAGTATTACCCTGGGTCAACGATAGGTCAACTTCATTAGGAGAGAAGGAAGATAAAATAGTGCCATGGTGGAAATGTGAAAAAGTGTATGATTGCAGTAATGCAGACTTAGTAATTCAAAGAATTCCTCCGCTGGCCGCTGCTTTGAAATATGGTTGTTTTTGTCGAGGTCTTAAGAACACTCTCAATTTAACCAGCACTTTTACAGTCAGAAGAGGAACTTTGTTTAGTTGTAGAAAATCTACTATTCAAAGTCCTGGACATTTAATTTGGGCATTGAGTGATGGAACCTGGACAACTCATTTACCATTAGATGGTAAAGTGAAACAAATTACCTTAGGCATGCCAACATTGTGTCCGATTTGGAAGAAATCGCCATTTGAAGGATCCCTAGAAAATTTAGAACTAAAACGAACAAAGAGATCCGAGACAAATGATGATAATTGGAATGAACCCTCTACAGGAGTGAAAATTGGTTGGGCACTTGAATCACTTTTAAATCCTATAGCATCATACAGGAACAGAGCGTGGCTTTATAAGTTAACTGGTCAAGTGGAAAAATTGGCAAACGTTACTAAAAAGGGGTTTAAGGAATTGAACATGCAATTACAAGCGACTTCCAGAATGACTTTACAAAATAGAATGGCACTAGATATGCTCCTACTTAAAGAACATGGAGTATGTGGATATCTCAAGGATAAACTGGACCACTGTTGTATCCACATTCCAAATGTCACTCAGGATGTGGAACATGATCCGGACCTATTGGGAAAAATTGAAAAAGAAACTGAAAATATTCAAAAGGATATGTCAGAAGATTGGCTTGGAAAAATTTTTAATAAATTAGGATGGAACTTGAGCTCTTGGATACAATCCATAATCAAAACTTTGTTTTTGTTATTGATTGTCTTTTTGATGATCATGTTAGTATATGCATGTTTGAAAAAACAGTTTATCAATAGGATTGCTGTCAATCGTATGATTATGAGAGAAGTGCCTACTAGTCCACCAAGATACAGCCCATCACCACCAAAATATGTTGAAACAAATGACATGTAAATAGTGTGAAAGTATTGAAATAATGATTTTCAACACTTTCAAAGGGGGGAAATGTTGTCGATTTGTTAAAGAGTTGAGATCAATTGATTTTATTGGTTTGATTATCTGATTTTATAGAGTTATTTTATAGAATAGAAATATAGGAAGATAAAAATATGTTGAAGAAAGTTATGATTATTTAGTAAAAGTAGTTGTGAGACCCTTTATACATTTTGTACTAAGGCCAGAAGAATGGGTTGGAATCATTGTTGAAGCTTAAGTAATACTTTAGAGTTTGAAAGGTTTCTTTGTATCTAACTAGTCTTCTGTATAAAGAAAGTATATTGAGATGTCAGAATGTAGGATTAATGGGAACTGGGGAGAGTCGACTGGAACAGCTTGTAGTTACCTGCCAAGAAACCGTGAACTTTAGTAAAAGGTAATTCCGGCAGGGGGAGATTGCGACCACCGACTCATATACCACCTACCCAAATCGTACCCCAGACCCATTTCTGGACCTTTCTAAGCTTTATTGCGCAGAATCGGATATGGGAGGAGAATATGTTAATGATTTCTGGGAAATGTTATGATTATGCATGAATAATTAATGAATATGTATGAATAAGTTCTATATATGGAATCTGTTTTTGGGACCTGGCGTGCGTTGATCGCGAGAGGACTCGCTCACGCACCCGGCCGTTAATAAAGAAGTGACTGCTTATCTACATCACATTGGTGTCGATAAGTTCTTCATTCCGAGATTTCGGTAACAGTTTAATAAAATAAGTTAAAGGCGTATTTCATGTTCTTAGAACTTTCTTCATGCTCATTTAACTGTTTTGTTAGGGCATGGTTGGACAACTGCAGCAGGAGCTTGCTGATGCACTTAAAAAGCAATCTATGTCAGAAGCTTCACTTGAAGTTACTACACGCTACCACAGTGACCTGGAGAGAGACAAGCTGCGCTTGCAAAAGGAGTTGGAAAAAAAGTTGAAAACTAAGGTACTTAATGTCTGTAACTATATGAAGAAATCTGACTGTAGCTGTTGAAAGTAGGAGCAAATGTTGTACTTTTGCACCACGTTTTGCAGTGCTCTTATGAAAACTGAAGTATAGAGGGAACCAGAGGAGCTTGGCAGGAAAGCTGTAGGGTGATTTTGTGTGTGCGTGGACATGTCATCTTGTTCTCCAAAGTTGTAACCTCATCCTGTCACTTCTAGAGTATTCCTTCTTCCCACCAGCTCCAGCTGCTCTTCTTGGTTATGGTTCCTAAGGTGTGTTTTACACTCCACATCAACCTTGGCCATAGGTCTTGGATGGGTGGAGGAGAGCTTAGGCCTGTTTCTGTGTAAGTTACTGCATTCTCCTGCGCTCTTGTCTTTTCCGGCCACTTTACTTTTTTCTTCTGCCACTGTTGCTTTCACAGATGCAGAAGCAGAACATGCTGGCACTGACATCCAAGGACTTGCACAGCACGTGGGAGGAGCACTTGAAGTCAAGATCCCACCTTGAAGAGCACGCTGCTCATCTTGACAAGGAAAAGGCTGAACTGTTGGAACAGGTGAGCCCAGAAAATTCTCCGGGCACCGAGCCAATACCCAGGAGAACCACATGCACCTTCTGGTGAGGTTCTTACATACTCATTGTTTTCTGTTATCCCTGCCATTCAGGCTGTGAGTACCTTATCGTTTGGGGGTCATGGAGGAAGCAAATAAAAGCTAGATGGGTATCTTTGTGTAAGTTCTGGAGTGGCTCTGTTGGGAAGAGTTCCCAGTTACTCCCTCTCGGAAGAGAGGGGAGTAACGCAACCATCACTCGGAACAACTCTGTGCAGTTGGCCTTGCCCAAGGTCACCCCCTGAAGCTTGTCTCAGGCACGAGTTGAGCAGGAGGCAGGTGGGGGTTTGCTTTTCGGAATGGTGTCTTTGCTTCCCAGGGCACAATGCAGTGTGAGGCGATGCAGAAAAAATGAATGCAGTAACTTATTGCTTACTAGTAGCTGACTCAGTCCGTCTTTCCTGGTCTTGGAGACCCAGAAGCAGATTTCCCAGAAGTGCTTTTGAGGTTGCTCTGGGTGATAGATTCTAGTTTTTAGTTTTGCATCCTTTCTGGCTAATAATAAGCAAATAGTGCCTGTTGGGCCCATAATACTATATCCACAGGACCCATCAGCACCCTCTTATCTTCAAAGCCTGAAACTGAATTTCAGCCCAGCCAGCTACCAAGTCCCTGCCAACTAAAACTGGGTAATCACGGAGGGGGAGGGTAATACCATTCTGGAACATTTAATATTGCACAGGAACTGTAGAGTCTCCTGGTCTTGGCTGGGGAGTGACCTGTAAAAAACCCAGGCTTTTTTTTTGTGGCTGAGCATGCGTGCACTTGAAAAAGGACTGGAGAAGAAATACTTCCTCCTAGCAAGAGCAGAGATGGATTGTGTTTACTCTGTATTGCCACCTTGTAAATAAAATCCTGCCTTTCTTCTAATGTCTGGAAGAAAACAAATACACTCAATTAAAAAATGCATTTTGCTCTCCATTCCCCCATTAAATGGTCAGACTGATTACAGAGGTGCTCTTGAAATGGCTAAATGGCTGCTGCTGATAGCCATTTCCCAAAACTCATAGAATTCAGGTTTTGCAACCTGAATTTACTTGGATGTGTTTTCAGCAAAAGTCTTTTTTTGGTCTTTTTTTAAAAAAATATAATAATAATAATAATAAATTATTATTATTATTATTATTATAGTTCTTCCTTCTAGAGATCACGTGTGCAATAACGGAATGCTGCTAATACACTGAGCATCAACTAAGGAAAGTGACTGTACATCAGCCACTTTGGTCGGCGAGAATACTGCCAGAGCGAAGGCTTGATAAAGCTGTGAAGGCTCATTCAGAAAGGAAAATGAAGGTTCTAGAAGCTGTACCATTATTAGCAATGAAGGAAAAGAAGGTATTTCAAAGGGCTGAATCTCCTCCCTAAAAAGTGATACTAGATTCCTGTCCTGTTGTAATCAATATTTTCAGCGCTAATCACAGTGAAGTGTGTCCCTCTCTCTGATTTAGGTTTTCTTTGCCATCTCTCCCATTTTTCACAAACTCATTGGCAAGAGGCAGTTTCTAATAGGAAGTAGTGTGCTGGCAAGGTGTTCCATGAGTCAAACCATCTAGGGTATACTGGCCTGTGACATCACCCCAAAACCATATGGTACTTATAGTAAGGTTTCACCACGCTGAACTACTTCGTGCCATCACCACAGCAGTACAACACGGAGGATGGTTCCCAACTTATCTATACCAAAGGCACGACCTGTCTTGATTTCTGGACCACATTTCCATACCCTCAGTGCACGTTTGTGTTCTTTTGTGGCAGTGCCAGCTCGGCCACGTTTACTGGAAAGTAACTTTCTGACCCTGTCCTGGCAAGGCAGGTAACTAGATGATGCCTACCGGCCCCCCCCCGCCCCCCTCCCGCTATATTAACCCTTGCTGTTTGTTCCTTTGGCATCCATTTGCCCAGGGCTAACGATGGCACACAAGCAGGACTGCTCAACAAACTAGGAGGCGAATTGCGTCGAGAACTGTTTTGGCCATAACTCCCTGACGAGATGCCCTTGCCCTGAACGACAAGCGCTTTCCCAGTTTGAGCCATTTTCTTTTAAAACCAACTCGCCCGAGCCGCCCCGCGTGACCGGGGCCAGCGGGGAGCTGCTGCTGCCCGGTACGCCGGCACCCCCCCGGGCTTCCCGACAGCGGCCCGAGTGCTCTGCGGGGGGCGCAGCGCCGCCGCCACCCGCCGGGCCTCTCGCTGCCCCCGGCCCCGCTCGGCAGCGCCGCGGCCGGGCACCGCGCGGGAGCCGCCGGGCACCGCGGGGCAGGAAGTGACGTCACTCGCGCTGCGACACGCGCCGGAGCAGACCCCGCCCCCGCCAGCAGAGCCCGCGGTGAGGGGGGCGCTGTCCGCCGCTGCCGCGCTGAGGAGCAGCCTGTGCGCTCGGCTTCCCGCCCTCTGGTGGTTCGCTCCGTAGAAAACCGTACCGGGCCGCTGCCCGGGGCCCCGATCCCCCGTCCCTGCCCCGGGGGCCCCCCGATCCCCCGATGCCCAGCCCCGGGACCCCCGATCCCCGGGGCCTGCCGCAGCCCGCCGCGTGCCTCCCGCCATCTCTTCCCTGAGGCGGGACCGTGCCGCGGGATGAAGAGGTTTTTCGGGTTCGGGAGGAGGAAGAAGTAGCGGCCGGCAGCGTCCGGCAGCTCCGCCAAGCCCTTCCCCACCGGTGCCTACGAGCTCCGGCTGAAGGACCTGGGCAAGCTGCACCGTGCGGCCGCCCGTGGCGACCTGGGTCAGGTGCGGCAGAGACTGAAGAAATGCGGCATCGACGAGCGGGACGCGGCGGAGCGGTAAGCGGCGGGGGGCAGCAGCGGCGGGCGGTAAGCGGCGGGGGGCAGCAGCGGCGGGCGGTGCTGGGGCGGGGTGTGGGGGGGGTTGCGGGCAGCGCCGGGACCCGCAGGTGCAGCTCAAGGGCGCTGGGAGCGAACGGCAGCATCGCTGCGGGGAGCCTCAGCCTGGGCGGGGAGCCAGGCCTGTGCTGCCAGGAGCCCTTGGAGTCGGCCGAGCATCCCCCGTCTTTGCCCCGGCCCCCTCCGTGCCCTCGTTCCCGGGGGTGTTGCCTTGCCTGGGGGCGCAGGAGCGGCAGGGGGCCGGCAGCAGCCTGGCCAGGGCGGGTTGCAGAAGGAGCCTCACGGCCATTCTCCAGGCAGGCTTGGAAGGCAGAGTGCATGCACCTCGGAGGCCTCAGCGTGCGGGGTTAGTAGTTGAGCTGAGAAAGCTGCACTGCCTCAGCTGGGAGTAAAAGAGGGGTAGGCACTGCGTTTAGGAAAGGGTAAATGTGCTGTGTATTGGTGCTGTGTGGACGGTTGCCTGATGTGCCTTTTGTGACTGTGATGTTGCAGCCAAAAGCAACATCAGTCTGATTTTAGGTGGCAGTTACTTTGCTGTTTGCTCTGTGGCCTTGGTACAGCTCATTAGTGCCTTGGTTTGGAAGATCTGGGCAGTGCCATGCAGAGGAAGCTGCTGCTTCTGGCAGGTGTTAGGATGTGTGCTTTTGAGTCAAGCACAGCAAGTACTTGGCAGTTTTATCTTAGGGAGAAGCCCTGGGCTGCAGCATAGCTCCTCATGATCCACCGTAAGCCTAAGGGAATCAGCTGAAGTTTTTGGGTCTTGGATGTGTCGAGCTGTTAATGCCTTTTCTGAAAAGACTGAGTCAAAACATCCATGACATTCAGAGGAGATGCTGGTTTAATCAGAGTACTTCAGCATCCTGCACTGTCTTTTCTGAAGACTGGACTTTTGCCAGCCAGCTAGCTTATTGCCCTGAAAACACCTGAAACTGTCTAGATTTGTAGGAAGGCAATGAAGAGTGCAGTCAGTCAGCACGTGGGCTGTGTGCCTGAGTGTTGCCAGCCAGTATTTGTTTATGCAGCTGCAGGTGGGGGATGCCATTTAAGGTGGCTTGAGTGCACTTTTGTGCATAATTCAGCTGCCAGAGTCAAGGTGCCCGATGGCATTTATGGAAATAGTTCGGAAAGTTTCTCTCTTTTTCTTCTTACTGCTTACTGATTCACTCAGCAGTCAGTCACCAGCTCTTAGCAGACCCTGGTATGAAATTTCGCTAGTTTTTGCGTTTCAAGTTCATCTTGTCTAGAAAGCTTTTTTTCCTCTGAAGGGTTTCCTTCTGTGTGCCAGGCAATTAGCAGTGTTATAACAGGACAATACAGTCACAAACTAAAAAACAAGCCGGGGGCAGGGGGGGAGAGGGAGGGAAGAAAGAAAAGGCAGCATACTGTGATGAGCACTGTGGTGGTTTTGCCATGATAATGCCCAGTGCTGAAAAGCGAGGCTGAGAGCAATTCGGTGGACAGAGCCTGCCTACTTGCTGCAGCCACTGCACCCTGTACCAGCCATGGGGGTTGCAAGGCCACCTGTGCCCTCTTAGTGCTTGTGGGTGTGATGTGTGTTGTGAGTGACCACCAGATGCAGTTGCGTTTCAGGGCTTCGTGTTGGAAGACTTGGTATCATTGGAAATAGAGGTGAAGAATAGGAAATAATGCAAAGTAACGGCATAATGTGTGCATTGGTTGTATGAATATCTCGGTTTTGCTCCTCAGGATTTCCAAAAGCAAAATCCTGCACCAGGAACATGGCAAGGATCACACCAACAGGTTCCTTCCATGAAGCGGGTCCTGTAGCCCATAAGACCTCCCGAAAGTGTGCTTGATACAGCAT
Source organism: Falco naumanni (assembly GCF_017639655.2). Classification (NCBI taxonomy): domain Eukaryota; kingdom Metazoa; phylum Chordata; class Aves; order Falconiformes; family Falconidae; genus Falco; species Falco naumanni. The sequence goes on from NC_054080.1 coordinate 180,025, forward strand.
CAGTTAGGAGCAGGCAGCTTTCAGAGGTGGTCTAGCCAAACCTTCAGCCTCACTGACAGAGACGGGCAAAAGTCAGCACAGAGTTGGAAGCACTGCAGGCACAATGCCAGCTAGTCATCGTCCTGGGTCAGAGCTCATTGCTAAGGGAGATTTACCCTGTCAGCTGCCTGTCAGACTGAACTCCAGCACTTTCATTGCTTGGCTTGTAGCTGCTGGGTTGTCGGCTCAAGGGCCATTCAAAGTGCGTACTGCCAACCTGCTGTTTCCCAGTGGGGTTGTTTCGTGGCTGCTCAGGCATCAGCACTTCTCTTCTACTCTGTAGGTGATCAGCGTAGCAGCAGCAGGAGCAGGAACAGAATCTGGGCAGCGTCCCCAGGGCTGGGTGGCGGAAGAACTTCGGTGTTACTGGAGGCCTCTTGCAGGGACAGGCAACCCTGAACACTGGTGTTCTCTGCCAGCCTGTTCCCTGAAGTGGATCTTCTGTGGAGCACAGCAGGCCTTGCTCCAAGCAGAGCTGTCTCCTGTTGACAGACTGAGAGGCTTGGTTGAGGAGGACAGCAACAAGTCCACAAGTTTTCTGAAGGCTTTTCTGTTTGCAGAGCTGATCGTGACTACTTCACGTCTGTCATGCTTCCTAGTGGTTGGTAGTAGCAGCTTTCAGATGATTGTGGACTCCTTCATAACCAGTCCTGGTTAGCTTTCAGATAATCTCAGCCAGTCATTTCTTCAGAGATGAAGAATCCTGCATGTTTCCGTGGAAATTTCTCAAAAAGTGGCGGTAGTTGCTCTTGAGCTACTCCTCTGTCAATGCTCCAGTCTGTTCCCTGTCTGTAGCAAGACATTACAAATTCTTTGAAGTTTTCTGTATTTCTCTCATCCTCATCTTTGTTGCAGTGGAGGAGGATGTCAGCTGCCCTGTAACAACTATCTGTGTTACAGATTACTGTGTTTCTGCATCACCTGCCACTGCATTTGTGTACCTCTCCCTTTCCATTCCCACTTAGCCAGGGAGCTGTTGTGCTCCTGTCTCAGCAAGGTACCAAAACAATTGCAAGGCTAGTTGAGCTTTCCTAAATACAGAGAAGGACCTACCTACAGCGATGTGGTTCAGAACTAGTGCTGGTGTTCCCCTCAGTTCTTGAGGAACTGTGGGATTGTTACTGCATCACCTTCAAGGGAGGAAGGTCCCAGCTGTTTTCTAGCTTGTCTTCTGCTCTCTTGGGACAGGTGTCCTGCAGAGCAGGAGGTGCTTTGCTTTTGCACAGAGTGAAGCTTGTGCTGATTTGTGCCTCTGATTTAGGGGGAAAACACATGCAAGGACTTTCTGGGCAATTTCTTTCAGTATAAGTAGGCTGGTTAATTGACATCAGACCTAAGATGTTCTGTGGTTTGAAGGAGTGTTTTGGTTTTTGTTGTTGTTGTTGGTTGTTTTTTTTTTCCCTCTGGCAAGGCTTTAACTTGAAGAAAAGAGTTTCATTTTCTTATGCTGGTCATGTATTATGGAAACACTGTATTCCCTCCCTGGAGAGGACTTCCTCTGTAGTAGGCTTATTATGACTATTGTAGTTATACATATCTGAAGGATCAGGTATTACTTTCCTGTACTCAGGATTACAGTGTTCTGTCTGGTTCGCTGCATGTTATGGGGGGCACTTTGGTGCAAGTGAGTACTTGCTTTTGTTGCAGTAGTAAGCAAGCTAGAGAAAAAGCAGAAATTCTTGAAGTGTAGGGAAATGCTAATACTCTTTATATAAAGTCCATCTACATCTCTGATACTTCTGGCACATGAATAATTATAGAACTTAGAGGGTTGCTTGCCATAGTTCTCAGATTCCCAAACTTTGGTCTTTTTTGCTGTGCCACAGGTGTAGTCCTGCTGGAGGCAGTGACCAACACCTGGGCACAGGAATCTGTGCAGATTAAGTTCTAGAGTGAAGGAAATGGCACCTTACTAAGCAGATGCTGCGGAGGGGTTTTGCTGGCCAGTCTCAGGTGTTTGGTGCGCAACTGCTGTTACTGGTAACGGAATGAGAAATCATTTCTTAAGCTTGCTTTGTGCAAAGTGAAACTTGTGGTCATATCAATTTATCAGAGCCTGAAATTATTTCTCTAGTTGTCTGTTTGTGCTAATTTAATACGTTTAATTTTTAGGACACCTCTGCATCTTGCTTCTGCGAATGGCCATGTGAATGTTGTTACATATCTCATAGAAAACAAGTGTAAACTAAATCTTACTGACAGTGATAACAGATCGCCGCTGATGAAGGTATGTGGAATATGTTATGCTCTTTCAAGTGGGGCTTGTCAACTGTGCATTAAATGAGAGGTGGCTGGTAGGATTCTTTACACAGCTCTGCGTAGAAGCATGCATCTGGTAATCAGCGTGGAATAGGCATATGTTAGCTCAGCTTTGTAGGTGCTCTTATTTTCCAGCATTGGGAAGCTGGGGCAATTGTAACAGAGTGCTGGCAGTTCTTCCTTTTTTGCGTGTTGTTCCCAGGCAGTACAGTGCCAGCAAGAAGAATGTGTAGCTATTCTGCTAGAGCACGGTGCCAACCCACATCTGGCAGATGCTGATGGCAACACTGCCCTTCACCTTGCTGTCCGATCTCCTAATACAACTGTAGCGGGGCTGTTACTTGAGCATAATGCCAATATTGATGCTCGGAATAAGGTAAATTTTTGTGTTTGTTGAAGAAGTTCTTTCAAGAAGTTGTATTAGTCTTTCTCTTGTAGGGTTGTGGGTTTTTTTTACTTTTATTTTTAAATGTATTTATCTGCCCTTTCAGGAGGGAAACACTCTGCTTATTCTTGCTATCTCTGAACATCATGAAGATATAGCAGAGTTTCTTCTGCAGAAAGGAGCTGATGTGCATGCTCGAGATCACTGTGAAAGGTGAGTGGTTTGTCAAAACTGCATGGGTCTCTTTAGTATTCTTTAGGTTGGATTAATCAGAGGCATGAGAGTGAGCTCTGAAAAAAACCCAGGGAGCCACATAGCAGCTATTTCTGTGTGACTTGTGAAAGCACATCTGCTACTTGGCTGTTGTCATACCTCAGTGGGTGCTTTCCTCGTTGAGGATTACAAGAAGGCATTGTCTGTGGTGGCCCTTCTGGCAGGAAACATGCTGTTAGCTCAGCAGCACTGCCTCAATTTGAAAAAACATCTCCTGCATAGTGGCATAGTTTGTATGTGAGTGTTGTCTATGTGGAAGCTTTGTCTGAAGATTGAAGGTTTGGTTGTTTTGACTCCCTCTTGTATTTTATGGTTGCTCTTAATATTTAATGAAAACTGCTTTTTCTTTTGCTCATTCAGTAATGAGGAAAGTAGTTTTTGAGAGCAAATAGGAATAAAAATAATTACAGTGTCTGTGTCAAATGATCTACTTCATAACATATTTTTGGTGTTTCAGAACCCCACTTATGACTGCAGCATCTGGTGGACAGCTTAATTTAATAAAAGTTCTTCTTCAATATGGTGCTGATCTTTTCCATAAAGGCACTAACGGATGGACAGCTGAGGATTATGCTGTTACTCATGGATATTCTAGGTAAATTTTTGACTTTATTGTTAGAATAGGTTGTCAGTTGTCAGTGTGGCTTTTGAATGTTTTCGGTAATAGCAGCAAGGTTTAATGGTGTGTTGAAAGCTGTCCTGAAGCTGTGCTCAGTGACGTCTTCTGATACGTATCGTTCCCTGTGTCTACTATTAATCTGGATGTTGAAGAAAATTTCCGCCCCGAATTGTCTGTTAGATTTCAAGTTTTGATGCTAAACTTGCACCTGCCCAATACAAACTCTAAAACATGTCTGTATCCTACAGTTACCCAGAGGTAGAACGTGGCAAACTGAAACGCATGTCAGTCCTCTCCTCAGACCAGCACCATTGTCCTTACTGACTTCCACTACAATCACCAGGAACTACCATCCTTCAGTTTTCCAAGATCTAACATATCCCTTTTGTTAAAATCTGGAGCGGTTTCACCCCTCTTATGGATAGCTTTGTACCTGTGCGTATCCCTTCTCTGAGGTGGTTATGTGTGCTTAACAGCTAAGCTGAAAATACTGTGCCGAGCTGGAGCTAATAGCTTCGTAGGTGTCGATATGCACCTCTAGAGTGAACATGACTGTAGTGAATATTGAAGTATGTAGTAGTCGTGCAGTAAGTTCTGTGTGTATTACTCTCAGTGAATGCATACAAGTATACGAATTCATACGGCTATGAATACGTGTAGGGTGGATAAGTGGCTGTTAACTGTTCTATTAAACTGTATAAGCAAGTATGTGGTTGTTTTTACCAAATATGGTTCTTCTCTTTCCCTATATAGTCTTTGTAAACAACTGGTGGCATACGCATTCCGGGGAGGCAGAGACGAAGGTGGTGCACAAGGCGACACAGTACCTGGCATTCCTCACCGGGCCAGAGCTGCTGGCTTGACGTTGGGTGCACCTGCTGTGGACAGAGGAGGTAGGATCTTTAATCATGCAGGAGCTCACGAGGAAAATCACTGTGGCCTTTTCTTTAGGGGGTTTGTGTTGTCAGCGCTCACCATTGAGCACAATTGTGTTCACCATTGACTTTAGTGGAGGCATCAGGTGGGGTAGCGCAAGAAGCTTTGTGAATATGCTGACTTGTTGCTGGTTGGAGGTGCTTCTTGTCAGGGGTGAAGGCAGCTGGGGTTTGTGTGCTACGGGCCCACGTACCGGGTTGTTGCGTTCTGCCTGCCAGATTGCCCATCTGTATAGGTTTTCATACAGAGAGAGAAGGGGGACAGGGAAGGAGCTAGGTGAGAGTGGTTTTGGTTTTGGGGTGTGTACTTGTACCTGTAGATGGCCATTCAGATTGTGAAAACGAATTGCAAAAGCAGTAGGTTCATCCTGAGTAGTTGTTCATCTTCCTGTAGTTGGGAAGCAACAGATGAGTTAGCAGGACTGTACATGTCTTGTTGATATCCACTGAGTTTGTGCAGTGGTGTTTTAATATTAATAGTTTCACCTGCACTAAGCTGCTTTTAGTGAGTTGTCTTATTTCTCAGCATCAGTTACGATTGTTTCTGTGTAGGTGCTGTAGAGACATACTTAGGAAAAATCGTCTTGGAAAAGTCACTTTGTTAGAAACAATAATGCAACTTCTGTGTGTACTGTATCTTCATGGACGTAGTTTGATTTCCAGTAAAAATAAATAACACCTTTACTTCCAGTAATTTTATGAAATAAACGTTAAAAAGTCCACATTAACCTGTGATCCAGAAAAACAATTGAATTGCCTTGTTATCAAAAAATCAGCTCCTTCAGTGAGTTCATTTTAAATTTAAAAAAAAACAACCACTCCTTAATTTTTAAGATCCAGTCTATGCTTATGAGCTCATATAGCCCTAGAGGAATCTTAGAAAACTAATCTTTTAATATAGAACGAACTGTCTTGTACTTTACATCTCAGGCCCTATGGTGGGAAGTTCTATCCTTTCTGGTTTTTTTAAGGGTGTTACATCAGAACTTTGTGGCAAATGGGCAGCAGACAGTGTTCAAACACAGTTTATTACTCCTTTTTTAAATATCCCGTGTTTTGCTCATATTTCATGACATATTTTTCCGAATTCACTTTTCCCAGATAGGGGAATTTAATTTAGAGCCAAACTTCATTCCTTTGACTTAGGAATAGTTATTTTGATCTAGTCAGCGATGTGTAAAGTTTCTTGATAGACTGAAGGAAGATGCGGAGGTTTTTATATTTTATTTTGTTTTTGGAAAGGGCTTGGTACAGGTAGTTTAATCAACAAAATGTTGCTTTTACCCAAACAGCACTCTGTGGCTGCCTCCTGTGCACATATATAATTGCTGTGGTACCACATTGTGATGACTGACAGGCCTGGGTTATTTTAAAATATGTGGCTTGAAGAATAATACTGTTGTGTGATTCCAAAATTAATATGCCCTCAGGGAAATACGGGTTCTTGAACCAAGTAATTTGCTCAGTTACTTGAAGACAGTAATACTACTAGCGTAAGTCCACAATGTTATGGGAAATCCTCACTTGAAGAGGCCTAGTAAGTGTGAAGAGAATATTTATGTGGGTTAAGGACTTGGGAGGAGAAAGAGTGTGCTGTGGTCTCAAACTGTTTATAGTAGGGCTTGTTTTTCTTGAGTAGTACGAATCTTTTTCTTCTTATGCTCAGTCTCCTAGAAAATGACCCCGGCCTGTTGAGTGAGAGGGATTAGTAGCATGCAGGGAACACTTGGTGGCATTGATTCTGCAGTCTCTTGCTTGCACACACAAAGGGCAGGTCCTGCATCCTGAGTCCCTTTGACAGGCTGCAGTGGAAGCTTTGAAGCCCCTGTTAGAGGAGAAGCTCAACTGATCGTGAGACAACGGAGGAATACCCACTTTGAATTCTTTGTTTTAATCTTGCTCTTCATTCCTATTTTTCTGGGATCTTCAATGTAGTCCTTCCTCCTTTTGCTACTTTTGCACTTGTTGAACATTGTTCAAAATATTCACCTCTAGTGAGCAAGTCGGTATATTTAAGAAGTTAGCTCATGCTTATTTGAGTGTTTACTTTTTGTCAGAACATGAACCTTTTTGTTGATTACAGACAGACTTGCAAAAACCTCCAAATGAATGGCTTCCACCTCTAGTATATCGAAAGACAGACTTTTCAGATTTGAAGTTGGAATTTCTTTGGCAAAAAGTAATTATGCATTTTTTCTAAAAGCGAGGGTTCAGATTTCTAGTATGTCTTCAGTGGCAGCTTTTTTTAGCTGCTGCACTATGTATTGGTGTATTGTTCCTACAGAAACCATTGGGTTTTTGTCTTAGAGCTCTTGGAAAAGAAACGAGTGCTTCAGTGTGCTTTATATCTGCTGTATCACCTTTTAAGAAAATTGAGAAATGGAGAAGGAATGAGAAACAATCTTGAGGTCCTTTTTTTAACTCTTACATGTGTGTTTTTGATAGGAGTCCTCTTGCCACATCCATTCCATGTATTTGTGGTAACATCAATATAAGCAGGACTCCCTGTTGCTCTGAGGCAAATGTTATGGCCTTGTCACAAAGACATGTGGTGTTGGGTAGCTGCAATAACAACCACACCATTCATTGATATAAAAAATAAAATTTTACTAAGTAGGATAGGTAGAGCAGGCGGATGGTGATTTATATTCTAAAGCTTCTGTTCCACAACACATAGACACGCGTATACACACAAGCACACATGCATGACACTCACACCAGTCAGTGCACCCGTTTTGGTCCAGTTGTGGCCCGCCCTATAGCCCTGGGGGAACAGGGTATTCACTCTGACTGCTTGTCATGCCTGCGTTCTGGCTGGTAGCGTAGCTTCTCTATGTGAACAGTTCAGCATGGTCAAATCAATATATGCAGGGCTTTTACCTTCAAACTGAGGTAGGAGGGGGCTGTGTTTGCATCCGGCACCATCGACACAACTGGCTAGTGTATCTCCAAAGTTTGTTGGCACCTACAGATTTTTGGGATGCTTAGACAGAGGGATTTTAAGTGTGCCGTACGTATAAAACACTCTACAAATATGAAGGAATTGCATTGGCAGTCAGTGCTGAGCAAGGACTAGTCAAGCTGAGAGAAATACAAAGTTGGCAGTACAGTAAACTTCCAAGAATCTGTATCGGTGTTTCAAAATATTGGAATATAGGTATTTTACAATGGAGCAAGTAAATTAAGTTACACTGTTTGACACTGTCCCTTAAGAGTAGAGTTCTGTAGGTTGTGATAGGTTTGGCTTCTACTTCTTGTAACTGTAGAGTAGGCTGACGTTCACAGTACATTCTCCCATTGCTATAGCTTTGTTAATGTACTGGTTATGTTTTCCAGATTTCTGGGAATTCACATTTATTCTGGTGCCCTTGTTTGGTCTGTCCTTGACACGCCTTTCCCTAAATGGATATAGGAATGCCACAATCTGCTAGCCAGACATCAAGAACAGGAAAAACAAAGAAAGGTATTCTATACAGTAGCATTTCAACTATGGAACATGTTGTGTGATGTACAAATACTAACACACCTGTGATGTTTATTATCTTGGAGGTCTCTATTCTGATGGTTTTGGTTTTATAAATTAGGTTTGAGAGCAGGCTTTGGGCGCTTTTTGTTTACGTGTTTTGCATGGGTCCTTTATTACTGAATTGAGTGATAGCTTTGTGTCATTAGTGATAGTAAATAATATTAAAAAAAAAAATGCTCTTCTGTTACTCCAAAATGAAAATGGACTTCAATTAAAGTAGAAACAAGTGATCCCTAGATACTACTTTTCTAGATCCCATTTCTACAGTAGGGCATCAAGATCTGTCTGAAAACTAGCTCATAAACTTTCTCTCTTGCTTTTTAAAGGAGAATGGGAACTGGTTTTGATCATTGCTTAAAGTTACTATCCATGGAAAGCAAAAGTTCAGATAACTTACTCAACACGATATGCCCTTTGTTTTCTTTTCCTTTTAATGATTTTGTCTAAGACCTCGGTTTGGCTGTCATCATACAACTTTATGGAAGGCCACCAATCTCCTATTTATAAGCAACTTCATTTTGTGATGATAGTTAACGAGAACTAATTATCGAGGAACTGAGGAATGCTGAAATGGATACGATGTGGAGGCTCTATTTGGTTTTTTCCTTTCTGTCCAGGGAATTGAAGAGGCCTTTTATTTCATCTTAGTTGTTGGTAATTGAGAGGTTTTCGCACTCTTCAGGCTGGATTCCTAGAGTTCAGATTTCTTTAGTACATCAGTGGTGTGCTAGAGTGCGCTGTCGTTGAGTTTGCAACATGTGCATCTGGGCCACGCTGCCATTCGGAGGGATCTTGACAAGCTGGGTAAATGGACTGTCAGGCCTGTCTTAACAGAATTCAACAAGGGCAGATGCCAAGTCCTGCACATGGAAAGGAACAACCGTTTGCTACAGCACGTGCTGGAGCTGCCTGGCTGGAGAGCTGCTTTGCTGGGAATAGCCAGAGGGTCTTGGCAGAAAGTGAGCTGAGAATGAGCCAGCAGGGTGCCCTGCCGGCTGAGAAGGTTAACGGTGTCCTGGGCTGTATGAAGAGCAGCATAGCCAGGGGACTGAGGGAGGGGATTGTACACCGCTACTTGGCAGTCCCTGGGTTGTGTCCAGCTCCCTGGGTATAATTTTGAGCCCCCAGTGCAAGAGAGAGTGGTCTTTCATCCGTGAGCGAGTTCAGTGGAGGGCCATCAGACTCTGCCAGCAACAGGACTACTTGCCTTTTGGGGAGAGACTGGGGGAACTGGGCTTGTTCAGTGTAGAGAAGAGATGACTTTGAAGGGGACCCAGCAGCAGCTTCCAGTACGTGTAAAGAGAAGACAGAGACAGGTGCCTCCCAGTGGTGCGTCACATGAAGCAAAGGTACAAGAGGCATAAATGGAAACAAGAGAATTTCTAATGGAATGTGGGCAGCTTCACCATGGTGAGAACAGTAAAACAGAGAGGTTGTGCAGTCTCCCTCCTTGAATGGTTCAAGATCAGAGTGGATAAAGCCCTGTGAGCCTTATCTGACCTCAGAGCCGAGTCTGCTTTGAGGAGGCGGTTGGCTGAGAGACTTGCCGAGGTCCCTTGTGACCTGATTTATCCTGTGATCCTATGGGCAAGTTGCTGTCTTAACATGGATGAAAGCTTGGAGCGTAGTATAGAATGCCCTGGTTACGCCTGTCTTGCCTGTTGAATACCCTTTTTGGTGCAGCATACAGAACTGCTGGGGATTCTTCTACCTGAGGATAAGCTTTAGATCTTGGTTATGCTTTTTGATGTTTTTTACCTTTTCAGGATAACCTGTAAGTGGGTAGAGCACCAGCTAGTATAGTATATAAACCAGTAAAATCTCTGTCAATAGTGTGTGCTTGTGTGTGCAGTATGAGTACTTCAGCAGTTCATTTATTTACTGTCTTGCTAAAGCACCAGTATTTTGTTACCTGTTTATTAACGTAGCATATTCATGCTATGCTGTTTTTTTTTTAGTTTAGAGGTCGTTCTTAAACTTTTAGGTATAAAAGTTCAAAGGAGATAAAACTCTAGTCTTTTTTGTTTTGTCAATTCAGTGTGACTTGAAAAAGCAGTTGTTTGGAAATGCATGCATTCATTCATGCTGTCTTACGTTAAGTTGACTCCCCAAAGTTTCATTCTGTTATGACATGTACATGTTAATGACATGTCCAGGTTAAATGTTTGTATGTGCTGGTTAATTTTTAGCATGCCAAATCTAATTTCAACATGTCAATTCGTGTTTGAACAGCAATAGATGACTTGTCGCAAGGAGACTCAATCAGGTAAGACTTTAAACATACCCAGCACATACCTGAGGAATGATTGGAGAGACACAGTACTCATTTTGCTTTACTTTTTAAGAAGCTTGGAGAAAGAGGGGAGTGATGTCAGTTGGCATACTTCTGAGGAAGAACTCGATTTTACTCCCAAGGTATGGTGTACTTACAGTAAATGTCCTATAAAAATAAGTGATCTGAAGGCAAGTTTTCTGGGGGATTGAAAGAAACTACAGTTCTAGCCAATATTGTTTTCTCCTTAGAAGCAGTCTCTGACCTGCCAGCCTTTCTTCTGCTGTGAGTTTTTCCTAAAAGACCTGTAGCTGTGGCAGAGCATGCAGTAGATTTGTGGTTTGAGGCAAAAGAGCAATAGGCGACGAGATAAACCACCACAGTATTATTTGTTCTTGGTCATTTGAGTCGGATTTTAAGTTTATAAGTTACTAATATAACCTGTTCTGTTCTTCCCCAAACACTGTTAATGTTTCCTGTAAATTTTGTGATAGAATCCTAACTGATAACGGGCACTTTTTAATGAAGGTGTACTGAAATCCTTCATCACCTAGTTCTCCTTTCCTCCTCATCAGGTTACTCAAGAGTGCTCAGTGGATGAGTTACTCAAATGGGTCATCTTTTTTTCTTCTATTGAGGTGGCATTCTGTGCTTGCACGTAATCTCACACTGCATGTTTTCCCTCTTTTTTTGAATGCTTAGGTAGTATTCTTTTTGTCGGCTACAAGCTCTCAGGCCTACTTTATTTGCTAGTGTTCTGAAGAACTATTAACTTCTGCAGTGATGTGTGGAGCATCTGTTCTGTTGCTCTGGGATTCTGCAGCGATGAGGAACCAGTGTTCTAGTTCAACCTACTCTGTAATACTGGAGGTGCAAGCATGTTTAGTTTTAACATGATTTCATTTTCTTGCACTGATTTAAATATAAATTATGCATTTTTATGGCATGTTTTTGAAATTTAAGGATATTCTGGTAAGTGTACTTGCAGGGACTAATTAATGCATTAAACCTAGGGTTCTTAACAGTTACTTCCCTTGTGCACACTTGCAAGTAAGCATCCAGAAGCTGCGATCTTAAATATAACTGAATTTTACTGAAGTACTACAAATACTAAACCCAGATTTTTAAAACTGCTATGCATGTAACCATAGTTTTGGAAACAATTTTCAGAAGGGTGCCTGCATGGTATTTTGGGGGTGAAATACTCACTGAATTGCGTATGTGAGGAGTGTTTTTGTAGTTAGAAGTATAGGATGGAGCCAACACCTGACCACTATCAAAAGGACAGCCTGATTACATTTAGTGTTCAAGATTTGATGTGACCAAAGGATTTGTTGTTGTCGTTAGTGTTCTAAAAAAAAAAAAAAATCATTTATTTACAGAAGCTGCAGAAGCCAAATTTGACATTGTTAATGAATGTTTCCCAGCAGTTCAGGAAAAACAGTAAGCTATTTGGAAAAGATTGCATAGTATACTAATATATAAAAGTAGATTTGCTAAGTAGTTTTTTAAACAATTCTTTTCCTTTAGTAAATGAGAAAAGTAGCATTTTGAAAACACAGCACTTGGTCACTTCAGAAAAAATAAGTCATGTTGTTAAAATGAAGTTATTAATCCCCTCCTAAGCCTTTGTCCCTGGCCAAGTCCTTCCTCCATCCTGCCCATCCTTGACTTGGTTCCTTTTCCAGACATTCCCAGAATACTCCATTAATCTGGTAACATGCCTGTTGCCATTTCCATAACTCCTTTTGTTGTTTTGACATAACTGCCATGTCTCCAAAGACGGTGAATAATGAAGTATCTTGCAAGTCAGTACCAAAGCAAACTGTCTTTCAAAATCTAAATAATTTGCAAGATAAACAAGAAAGTTGGAACAAGAAAAGCATGATTCAGGTGAAGTTTCACAGAAATGATGACTCCCTTTTTGCAGAATCTAAGATGACAAACTGGAAAAAAGACACTTCAGCTTCTCTCAGATAGTTGTGGTCTTAAGGAGAAAAAGTCAAGCTTCAGTAATGGCTTTGAAAGTGATAATAGTTCTTTGTCAGCAGGAAAAAACCCAAGGCTTGAAAGTCAAAGACCAAACTCTGTCTTTCTTGAACATGTGGATGATGAAGATACAGAAGAAGAGCAATGTGAAGTAGATAATAAAGTCTGTGAAGCACTGAAACAAGAAAGTGAAAACTTGTGCTTGAATAGGCATGAAGAAAATGTAAGAGCAGCATTTCACTCAGGCACCAAAGTAAGTTATATAAGGATGATTCAATCACAAAGGTATTTTCTAAGGGTGATAAAGGTAAGAACCAAAAGGTAAACTGGATTTCTGTTAATATTTCACGTATATCCATCTTTTGATCATCCTTTTTTTTATATTAGAAAATGCCTTTACTCCTAACCAAAGCAGTTTCTTAGGTATAAGGATAATATTGGGCAGTATTTTCAATATTATTTTATTGGTTGCAGTGGTTTTGCAGGAAAACAAATAGGCAGTATAATTTTTCTGAAATAAATTCATTTTTTCTCAGTTGTATGTACAGTTTTTATCTGTCAAGATTTATTGCCATTTAGTAAAATACCTGGTGTGATGGCTGAAAGTGAGGAACCAAAAAGTTTGAGTAAGATTGAGAGCAGGAAGTTAGTGATTTTCCTGGAGCAAAGTAGAGGAAGAAGAGCGTGTTCCAAAACAATGTAACTGAAATGAAAGCTAGAGTTAGGCTGACATGAAGAATTGCTTCTCAGGAGCTTTGCAGAGCCAGGGCTAATGACTTAGGGCTAATGTCATTGCTGTCTCCTCAGAGATTCCCATGGAAAAACTGAAGGCCTTGTAAAACAAAGCTCAACAAAATTTCCCTGTTGTCTTACACAGGAAAAGCATTTTTAAAGTTGTCGATGGGTGGCTAAGAAGGTGCTTGTTTCTGCTATTTCCAGCTGTTTGGTCAATCTCTTTTAGGAAAAATCACCTGAACAGGAAGAAGAGGAGAAGGAGCAGGAAAAGGAAGACACTGGTGAAGACCTACAAACTGCAAGTGTTGAGGGTGTGAAAAACTCTATTTGTAATGATAGCCATCAAGTCCACAGTGCTTCCAAAGACAACACTGGTGAGAGAAGTGAGTTAGTGAATACTGATCCCAGTTCTTCCTCTATAAATATTAATGCACAGTAAATGAACTGAAATGGTGATTGACTTCTGAAACAGTAAGCTTTTCCCTTGCCTGTGAACCCTAGTGGGCATTGGCAAGGAGGAAAGTAGCTTTTGTTCCTTTTCATTCGTTCCTGAAGAACAAATTGTGGCCTTGGATTCCAAACGATGCTACATGGAGCAGGTGTCATTCTTGGTTTTGTTGCTGTGTTCTCCTTGAACCGATCAGAACAAAACGCACAGTTGAAAAAGAGGAGGATTAGAGTGTCTTGGGTGTGACAGTAGTATTCCCCTTTCTGGCCCGTACTGTCAGACTGAAAAGTTGTGATTGCTCTTGGCTGAAGCCTGGGAAAGATTTGAGTCAATCTGAGAGAAAGCTGTTCTGTTCCAGTGCCTCACCTTGTCCAGTTTTAAAACGTAGAAAGTCTCTCCAGTGCCACGCTTGTGTGTGCTCGAAAGCATTCCCATGTCAGTCAGGGCTGAGCACTCTGGTACTCACCTCAGGTCTTGGAGCAGGAGGAGAAGGCACACTTTCCATCGTCTGTCTCCAGAGAGTAGTGTGGTATGGTAGATGTTACCAGAGCATGTGTAGCTGCTGATCAAATGCTACAGAGCGGGCCTGGCAGAACCTGCTGTATTCCAGGTGTTGTGCCTATACATGCTCTTCTGTCTGTGCATTTTACCATAAGCCTGCATTTGGCACAGTGTGAGTAGTCCTAGCTGAGGCTGGAACCAGCAGTTCCCCTCTGCTAGGACGGGTGCCCTCACTGGTCTCTAGCTCCTTTCCCATTTTTTGTGTGCATGTCTCCACAAGAGCGAATCCTGAATCAGTTTTACCTAATGGACTAGCTTAAAACAGAGAAATGAAGATAGTTTAATCTGGCCAGGAACCTACTGAGACTGAGCCTTGCGTGTGCCTAGTAGAGAAGAGATTCAGATGTTAGCCCCCTGAGATAGAGACAAGTTGTGTGTTTGGGGTGAGATTTTGGGCTGTGAGCCTCTCCTCTTTTTAAATGGCAATGCTTAGGTGTCTACCTTCTGGGAAGGTGCAGGGTAAAAACTGCTAGTCAAGGAAGGTCTTTTCTGGTAGTGCTACAAAAGGAGCATTGTTTCTTGGTGATTTTAGCGTGAAGATGTGTCGGATGGTGTTTCTGTGGTACTTCTTGTACAGTGGATGGTGGTAGTCAATGGCAATTTCTGGAGCTGTGGACTGGAGAGCAGGTGACCTAAACTCTGTATGCCACAGGGCTGCAGCGTGCTGGAGCCTTTTCCTGAGTGTGACCCAAACACGTCTTCAGTGCTGCTTGTAGCTGTGTCAGCTGTTGTGCATAGCCATCTCCTGCTGGAGAGGTGGCGATCCAAAGGAAATACCATGATGTTGTGTGCTGGGTGTGAAGAAACCCTTGAATAACACTCACTTCTTAGTTTGTCCTCAGCAACAGAACCGCTGTGCATCTTTTGGGCGCAGGGGTGATGGGGAAAAGCAGAGTGAAATAGAAGGGCTCAGTGTCTCACCTCTTACTGCCTTTGTAGGTGCCCTGACTGCGGTGGGAGCAGAGGAAGAGGAAGATGCTGAATCTCCCTGGGATTCTGAGGTATTTCCTGTGAAGGACACCGGGGTTCCCAGTGGGGCGGGGGTGGGGAGCGAGATCCAGAAGCACTCGGAGCTTGGGCCCTGCCGCGGCTGAGGCTTATTTCCCCTTCTCCTGGTTCTGCTGTATGTTTGTAACTGGGGGCCCTTGAAATACTTGTGCTGTGTGCTAGCTGTTCAGCGAGGCTTGGGATGAAGGTAGGTCGAGCTAATGATTTGGGTCTCATGGCAGCTGGCCCTTGGAGTTGGGTTTCTGGTACAGTATTGCGGCAGTGAAGTTTCTTGCTGCTTAAAATAGTCTGAGCTCCTCAGCGGGGCTGGCGGGATTGTTGCTTTTTCACCACACAACTCTGTTCTGCTGACGTGTTCAGTGGTTGCCCTTAGGGTCTGCAGCCTAGATGATGAGCTGCTTCGGAAAAGAGCCTTTCTACCTTTCTGGCCCTTTTTGAAAGTAATGTTCAACAGAAATACCACACGTGCTGGCTGTGTTTGCCCTTTTAGTTCTGTCTGTGGTAATGGGTTAAGAAGAAAACGAGCAGAGTCTGTAGCTTACCCCCTCTGACTTTTCTTGTGAGGAAGAAGGAACTCTTCCCCATCTCCTTCTTAAAAATACAAGGCTAAAATATTATTGGGGGGGTTTAGGTAGCCTTGGTTTCCGTAAGCTTTGTCTTGCTCGTCTTTGTTCAGCCCAAATAGTCTTTGTTCAACCCTTGCAACTGGGAGTAGCAATGTGTTCGCTCCCCACTGCAAGATGTGTGCCTGGGGACCATCAGCACAAATTTGAGTATCGGGTACCAGTTCAGTCCGAAAGTTGGGTCCCCCCCAGACCTGCAGTTACGGATTCGCAACCCACAGCTCGAGTTACCGTGTTAATTCTCTCTTGCGGCTGTGCAGTTTGCCAGCGTGACAGACTAGTTTAGATGAGTTGTGAGGTTTTTGCCTAAGATCTGAAAACACACAAGTCTGCTGTGATTTTCCAATATACTGTGTCCTGATGTGCCCTTTCCAAGGGGCTTATCAAAGGCTTTTGTGATTCCATGCTGTGCAAGTTGGCTTAGCAGGAACATGTTGCATAGAAATGAGTTGAGAATTTGTACCGATGCTCACGCCCGTGTTTTATGCTCTACAGACGGATTCTGAAAGTCCGGAAGAAGGATCACCTGGTGTGTTGCTTCCAGCTGCAGACAGACACGGAGCACGCTCACGGATTGTTTCAGGGGAGCACCACACCGGTAACTTCCTGGTGGACTAAATGTTTGTCTGTAAACACGTATAGGCTGAAGTGAGCTTTTATCGATGTCTGCCTTAAGAATGCACTTACGGTGTGGGTGCGCGCTATAGCAATGAAGTGCTTAGTATTTGTTAATGAACACCAGCTGTCACGGCGCTTGCTGGCAAGCTGTAAAGGAAGTTACCTTGTTTGCATGATGTGTGTTCTTTGGATGTGATTGTATTTTTTTGGATTCAGGTTCTTGTGGCATAGTGATGAAAGTGTATGTGGTTTAGGGCTGACCTGTCTGAACACCTAAACATTCTTGGATGATAATGTAGCAGGAGAAAGGTATGATCTGGCTAAGCATTTTTCCCCCTCGCCTTAATTTTTTTATACCTTTCTGTTATGCTTTGCCTAGGAGCTAAAATGTGACTAAAAGTTCAGGGTTTCTGCCTGTACTTTGTGATGCCGTCTCTTGAGCATCTGCAGTGTAGAATGGCAGGGAAGTTTTGCTGTTGGGGTAGAACTCTTATCTGAAGGATTTCTTTTTACTAAATGGTCAGTCCTGCTTGTAGTGTAAGTACAATAGAATAGCTGAAGAAGCTAATCCAGTTTTAGTTTAGTAAGCTGGAAGCAAAACTTTAAAAGCTCTTGGGAGTTTGTAAATCTACTTGTCGAGTAGTTGTCAGGAAAGTCTGCTTTGTATGAATCTACTAAGATGAGTTTAAAATCAGTGTAAAAAGGGGATAAAAGGTGGCTATGATAATCTTGCTAAGGTATTTCCATACTGCTAGACCACCAAGTTTCCTGAAATCAAATGCTGTTTGTTTTTTAATTATTTTTTTAAATACAAAAGTTTTGCTATGGAGCCATTCTTAATAACATTCCATACGCTTCTTTCATGAGAGGACTCAAACTGTTAAGATGACTAAAGCAGAGGACTTGAGAAATATAGGTGGGCCAGTAGATTGTGTGGGTTTGTAAGTGATTTAATGTTGGAAAAAAATCTTTAAAAAAATGAAACTATTTGGAACTGTGCTATAAATGCAGATTACAACCAATTGTAATTTGGGTTTTTTCTTTCCTTGCAAGCTGAACCAGAACAACCTGATAAGAACTAGTTTGATTCTTCCTCATTGAATGATGTGTATGAGATTTCTATGTCTGCACCCATGTTTTCTCTGTCCTATCGATGGAAAGGAAAATATCCCTCAACATCACGGTCATGGAGCTGTTATTTTATATAACTTGTAGTGTTATTTTATGGTAATTCATTACAGCAGACCAGCTTTGGCTTTTGAAATAATCTTTGTAGAAAGCAGGATTCAGCTCCTCAAAGTAAGTATTTTGATCTTGTTTTGTTAACAAGCAAATCCTTATTGCTGCCTATGGATTGTCCTAGTTCTGTGAGTATTATTTCTTAAATCCAAGGTGCATGATGGGAAGCATGCATTGTCCATTTCGTGTATACTGATACAAATGCTGGATGATGAGGTAAATTGAATGTTAAGTATCGCAGTCTCGATGAAATAATGCTTGCAACTAATACTTAGTTGTAGAAACTACTGATGTTGAATGGAGTAAAAATTTTATGAATTAAATAAAAATTAAATAAAATAACACTTTCTAAAACATTTTTCACTTCCAGGCTTTTTGGAGAAACCCAACAATTCCCAGGTAACTATTTGTTCATGTCAGACTGACTACTTGTTCTGCTCATTAAATATTATGTAGTTACTTTAAGTGTGATTTTTTTGTTGTTGTTGTTGTCATTGGATTGTCTTTCACAGCTGAAGACCTCTGAATCTGTTTTGGAAAGGAATGAAACCTCTCCTAACAAAAAGCAACAGAAATCAGGTAATGTTCACTTCATGTGGTTCTGGGTTTAGCTTCATAGTCTTTCTAGATAGGAGTATTTATTAAAGCATCCGATTTGTTTTGCAGATCTATTGGAGGAATTTGGCTTAGGAGATGCAGAAGGTGTTGAAGGTATTCATAACAATCTCTTTGTAGTGTTCTTTTATGGACAGACACTTTGTACTTGCAATTTTCTTTCTAATATTAAATTAATGGCTCTAGCAAGGCATCCCGGGAGCAGGTGGTGTACTGAAATATACCTCTGTGTATGTGTTTGCTCCCTCCTCTAGTCTGCTGTTCAGCACTGTCCATACCCTTCCATGATGTACGCTTCCTACACCGTACTTGCTGTCATTTCCCCTTTTCAGGCAGTCCTGAAGTTTGCTTTTCTTTCAGTTTCTCAAAAAACCCCCTTCCTGACTTTCCTGGTTCTCTGAGCATGTGCTGTGGCTGATTCCAGGCTAGGGATCTGTAGACTAGGCTGTCCAGGAGCTGCAGGTGAGCCACAGAGGGTAATTCTTGGGCTTGTGCTGTAGCTGTAGTTTTCAGGAATTATTACTTGCCTGGCTTTTCTCTACCTGCCTGGCAGTTGTTTTGAGTTGTTTGTTCCTCTGAGGCTTCCCTCTCTTGTTTGATGGAAAATGACCAGCAGGCTCAGAGGCAGGGGAAGGAAGTGAGGAAGAGAGACAAGATGGGAGGAAATTAGTGGCAGCGTGTTTCAGGAATTCTCTTTTCTTCGGAAACAAGGCTAAAGTTGAAGCGGCTAGCTGGTCGGCTATGTATTGGAGAGAGCATATGTAACTTTAATGGGTTTTTAATGTCTTTGTTCTAATGTTTATCAATTTGCATATTTGATAATTTGTGTTGTATTTTGTATTAATCACACTTGTTAATCAGATGAGAAACAATTTGCCACTCAGGTTTTAGAGTTTCTACAATTGGCTATTGACAATATAAACCAGAGAGAGGTGAACAGATATGTAGACAAGTAAGTGGACTTGTAACTTCTAAGTATAGAATACAAATAGTTCCAAGTTCTTTGGCATCTTCGCTTTAGGGGAAGAAAAAAAAAGTGGTGTTGTTCTTTGGACAATAATAGAGATGCAACTTCTCTCTAGAAGTATCTCCCTCCTTCTCCTCTCGCTCTTCTCCCTTTCATGTGTTTGCAATGGGTAAGCAACAGGTCCCCTTTTGCCCTTTATTTTGCAGTGACGGTGTTCTGGTAAGACACACAGATATTTGTTAGAGGTTGTTCAGTTAAAACGTGAGTTTTGGTTATGTCTGTATTCCACAGTAATGTGGAGTGTAGCCCCATAATGGACCAGTACATTACAATTTTACAAACACAGAAAGGAAAGGTTGCCTTTTCATGGCTCGTTTCATGTCAGCTGTTTTTCCTGTGTGGCTTTATTCATTTGCGTCATGCTGGTTTTTACCCATATGTTATCTTGAAGGTCAGGTGCTAAGAAGCAGATGTAAAAATTTTTTCTTTCAAACATTTTATGTTTGGATTTGGGTTTAAGCAATTTAGATTGCTTCAGCAAAGCATCGTGATTCCTGCAACACAAATATTTCTGACTCTAAAGGGGTTGAATGCCATCCTTGACAACTTGATTTCATAAATCTGGAGAACAGGTACAGTATCTTGCATAATTAAATATCCAATGAGAGATGGAATTTCCTATTCTATTTACTTTGTTACTGACTCATAGTAATACACAGCACCCGGAACCAGGCACTCTGTGACATCAGTCCTACGTCCAAGGGAACCCCGTCTGTGACATCAGTCCCACGTCCAAGGGAACCCCGGGCAACGGGAATCCTGCGGGCAGTCCGTCGGCAGCCGTACTGGTGGCGACAAGCCCTCGTCCTTGCAGCTGCCACATGTCGCTGGCAGCGATGGATTTTCTGCGTCTCCTCCTTGTCCTGCTGGCCGTGTGCTGTCCTGTGCACGGCACATGGGACAGCTGTGGGTAAGTGGCCCGAGGCTCTGGGAGGGAGCTTGGGCAAGCCTTGTGGGCTTCACTGGAGGGGGCCTGCTTGTCCCCCGTGGCCACCCCCCAGGTTCCTGAAAGCCATGTGGGAGGCTCAGTGCCTTGGCAGCAGCCAGGCCGCCGGCACAACTCGTCTGCGGGCTGAAGCAGAAAGCGGGGCGAGGGGAGCGGGTTTTGGCCCCACGGGTTTCCTCGGCCCTTCTGGCCATGCCTTGTGGGGAGGGAAGACGGCTGGCCTTCAGCCGCAACGGCGCAAGCCATCCAGCAGCACAGTAAGGAGTTTCTGGTTACAGAGGGAGCTGCGGGCTTCGTCCCATGGCTTTTCACTACGGCATGTCGCGCGTCGTGGGTGGCACAGATGCCCTGCCAGGGGCCTGGCCCTGGATCGTCAGCATCCAGGCTCTCGTGGAAGGAGGCACGGTGCACATCTGCGGGGGCTCCCTCATCAGCCCACAGTGGGTCCTCACCGCAGCCCACTGCTTCATCGAGGTCAGGTAAGGAGGACCAGGGGTCGGGGCTAGCCCCACAACACTAGCAGGTGCCCTGAGCGCAGCGGCACGTGCTACTGCCGTCCCGTTGCCCTGCAGCACGCCCAGTGCCTGGGCACTCCGGAGCCCCGCCGAGAGGCTGCTCAGGAGAAGGCTGGGCTCGTGCCACTGCTTCCCAGCAGCCTCCCGCTCGACACTGCTTGAGCCCAAGGCACGCGAGGGCAGTCGCAGCCTCCCTAGCGCTGCTTGCCTCTCTCCCTCGTCGAGCAGAAGGCAGGGCAAGTGCCGGGCTGCTGCGGCACGTGGCTGCGCTCCCTCTGAGCCCTCTCTCCATCTGCCTTCCAGGGACATCACCGTCTTGCGCGTGGTGCTCGGTGTCACCCAGCTGACTCAGCTGGGCCCTGAGGCTCAGGTGCGCGCCGTCAGGCGGCTGCTGGTTCACCAGCACTACTGGAACGTCACGCAGCGGAATGACATTGCCTTGCTGGAGCTGGACCAGCCTGTCCAGTGCAACAGCTACGTACAGCTTGCCTGTGTGCCCGACGCCTCGCTGAGAGTCTCAGAGCTGACAGCCTGCTACATCAGTGGCTGGGGTGCCAGGAAAGCAAGAGGTGAGTGGCCCAAACGCAGCGGCGGTGCCAGTGCAAGCTTGGCCAGCTTGGGGAAGCAGGATGCGCTTCCTGATGGCAGAGGCGAAAGCCAGAGTCAGGCTGTGGGGGCGTATGCCTCTCTCTTCCAGAGAGGGGCCCGAGCCATTGACCCAGAGCAAGGCAGAAAGGCAAGAGCGGTCCAGCGCCTGTCGGCATGCAAAGCCGGGCCCCGGGGGAGGGCTTCAGCCAGACGGGGGAGGAGAACTGGCAATGAGCTGCTGGGTGTTCATTCCTTTCTGTGCTCTTCACAGCTGGAGGATCGGCATACGCGCTGCAGGAGGCCCAGGTCCACCTCATTGATGCCAGGGTCTGTAACAGCAGCGGCTGGTACAGGGGGGCCATCCACACCCACAACATCTGTGCCGGCTATCCGCAGGGCGGCATCGACACCTGCCAGGTAGGAGCGTGCTACAAGCCAAGCCCTGGCAGCACAGGCAGCCCCGCCACAACCGCCCAAACGTGCGCCATCGCGGCCTTTTGCTGGCCACTCACACTCCCATGGCTGGGTCCCCACCGCTGAGGGCCTTACCCGCCCTTCCCCATGGGCAGGCCCTTGCCCAGGGCCTGCCCGCCTTGTCCCAGAGGCCTGGCACGCTGCCCAGAAGGCCCACCCGGTGCCCTTGGCAGCCCACAGCTCCACCATCCCAGCCGTCTGACACACCTTCACCACCACCGTGAAGAGCGGTGGGAGCGAGCCCTGCCTTACAGGCCCACCGCCCCCTGCCAGGCAAGCTTCTGCAGAGCTTGGCTGGCCACTGAATGCAGCTCTGGCAGGTGCCGTGAGAGAGAAGGAGCCAGCCACCGGGCTGACGGTGGCCACCCAACAACCCCTCCATCCTCTCTCCTGTGCTGCAGGGGGACAGCGGTGGGCCTCTCGTGTGCCAAGACAAGAGCGCCGACTACTTCTGGCTTGTTGGCGTGACCAGCTGGGGGACGGGCTGTGCGAGAGCAAGGAAGCCCGGAGTCTACACCTCCACCCAGCACTTCTACGACTGGATCCTGGTGCAGATGGGCCTGCGCCCAGCAGTAACCACTACTGCAAGGCCACAGCCAGTCTTCACCTACACCCCCGTTCAGAGGCCAAGGCCATGGCCAAGGCCAAGGCCAACAGAATCGAGCCGGTTTCCACCCTGCCCGTTTCCAGTCCAGAAGCTGCTGGACTTCTTTACCCGGCTGCAGGAGCTCCTGCAGTACCTAAGGGCAAAATAGCTTGGAGCAGCACCATGAGGAGCATCCAGGGCAGGCTGCAGCGCACGACAACCGTTTCCTGCTGGGGCAATTCCTGCTGATGAAAGGCAGCCTCAGTGACAAAGGCCTGCTCTGCCTTGCCCGCGCTGCTCACAACGGCAGAACTCAGCAGGCTGCCTTCTTGCAATAAAGTGTTTCCCTTGGCATGGCTAACCATGCGCCAGTGCACTGCAGTCTCCTGTGTGAGGCAAGGGCTTCCAGAGCCGGCACCTGCCGAAGGAGGCAGGCTGCCAAGTCGGGCACAAAGGGTCACCGCAAAGGGCTGAAGCTCTGCCTGCTCCGAGAGAAGCAGGAGGGAACAGTGGAAGGAAGGCAGGCACGTCATAGGAGGGCTCAGGGCCTTGGGGGTGGCAGTTGGAAGCAGAGAATGCCTTGGGCTGGCTCCTGCTGGCATCCCTGTGGGCTTCTGTACGAGGCGCAAGCCAGCTTGAAAGTGGCCTCTCAGGGCCAGCTGGGCTTCAGGGGAAATCCACGAGCTGGGGCCTTTGCTCATGCCACGGAGTTCCTGGGCTTCCCCAGCCTGCTCTGCTTTCACAGCTGCACCATGTTTCCAAGCCCAAGCCTACGGCTGCAGTGGCTGCAGGGAGCGCCATGAGCTTTGAGTGGGAGCAAAGAGGCTGCTGCTGCTGCTGCTCCCCGGCTGCCTCCTGGCTGTAGTATCGGCCACGCTAGAGGAGCAACCGGAGGCCTGGGGCATACCAGACACCTATGGAGGGGTGCGGCGGGGACTCGAGTGGAATGGTCGAGACTAGGGGACCGGGCCCCCCAGTCCGGTGGGCTTTTCTTGAGGGCTTGAGGCTCTGCAGAGGGGTCTGGGGTGCAAGGAAGGCCTCAGAAGGGGGCCTGAGTGGACTAGAGAGAGCCTAAGGCAGCCTCCGGGTAGGCAGGGGAAAGGGTGCCCAGTGCCAGGTGGCCTCCGCAGCCACCAGGGACCTGGGCACAGGCACTGTCACGTGGGGAGGCAGGGAGCGTGGCATGGGCTTGTTGTGCTCATCATCTCCTTGCCCCTTTGCAGTGCCTTGATCTTGCAGCTAGTCCAGGCACTGCCCCCCACCAGCACCGGGACCCTTGCACAGCACTCCAGCTTAAGATCACTGGCACCGGCTGCCCAGAGAGGCCTCTGGAAACATTCCAGCACCACCTGCACAGGATGTTGTGCAACCTGCTCTAGCACAGCCTGCTTTGGCAGGGCGCTGGACTGCATAATCTCCAGAGGTTCCCTCCAACAACGACCATTGTGTGATTCTGGGACTCGCGGCACTTTGGCTGAGGAAGAAGAGGTCAGGACCCTCAGGCCACCCGACACCTGACTGCCTTCCCAGTGCCTGTCCAAGAAACCTGCCAGTCCCTCACTAACGGAAGTTGGACCTGCACACGTGGGCTTGCACATGTGCATGAGCACTGCAGGGCAACAGCCTTCTCTCTCTTCCCCGTCCTCTACCGCAGGGCGAGCGCAGACGTTCTGCCAAGGGAGCACCAGTCTGCACAGGCCCCGCTGCTGTCGCTGTCATGCAGCGGCTCTTCTACCCCGGGCTCCCTCTACTGTGTCCCACACCACTGGCCTGGTGTGATGGCAGAGCCAGTGGCATTGCCCGGCTCTGCACCTTCCTGGTCCATCAGGGCAACCTGGGTGCCAGTGGGGAAGCTGGGAATTGCCCTTGGCCAGGGCCTCTCCCTGGAGCTGCCAGAGGAGGAATTCCTCGTGGGTGGCAGGGATGCCAAAGCATGAGGAATTCCCCATTGGATGGCAGGGGACAGTGTGTAGAGCCCCATTGATTTTTAGCCACCCCCAGCAGCCCCTCAGCATTGCCACGGTCACACAGAACCTCACCGAGGAGCTCATCCATATCGTCCAGGACACCCTCATAATGACCAGGCAGTACCAAAAGTTTCTGCAAGTAATGATGGCCAAGTGGCAAGAGGCGGTCTGTAGTGGGATGCACACCACGCTCACCACCACCCCGCAGTTCTCTCCCTCCCCCGCTGCCAGGGAAGACGAGCAGCAGGAAAGAGGATCAGGTCTATCCAGGGCTGCTGGAACCCAGAGGGTTTTTCCAGGGCCTTCGAGTAGAGCTGCTGGGGCAGATGCGCACATGGAGAAGATGGCAGATGGGGACAAAGACCAAGGGGAGGACACGGGGCCAAGCAGAAGTAGCCCTGTGCAGGTGGGCAGAGGGAGCCCAATGGGGATGAGGAAGAGGAGCCCCATGACACCAGACAGAATCAGCTCCATGGGCCTGGGCAGCACCATCCACGTGGGGCCAGGCAGCAGCACCCCAGCAGACCCCAGGCCCCAGCACCATGTCCCCATGGGCAGGGCACGTGGGCAGGCAGCCTCAGGACCCTGCTGGGCAGGATTGTGCCTGCAGGAGGGCTGCTCCCACCTGTGGGGCTGCCCAAAGGCTTGGTGGAGATGCCACTGCCGGCACCACTGTGTCCGTTTCTGCAAGCCCCCATGGTGGCAGCGCTGCTCCCAGAAGAGCAGTGGGTTCCCCTGCCAGTGAGCAGCTTGCAGGGTGCAGGGCTGGGAACCCTCCGGGGTGCACCCCCATCTGAAATGTTAAATCTTTCCTCTGTCCTGGTGCTGGGGCTCATCCATCCATCTCGCAGCTGGGGCTGTGTCACCCTCGATGCCTGAACCCAGTGGGGATGTGGGTACTGCTGGCACCCACAAAATGGGAGGTGGTGGTGTCTGGTACCACAGTGGGTGTGCTAGAATGTGCGGACCAGGCTGGGCTAGAGAAAGGGGCCAGCATGAACCTCATCAGGTCCAACAAGTGCTGACTCTGGCCCCTGGGGATGAACAAGCCCTGGCCCTTGCACAGGCGGGGGCCACCTTGCTGGAAAGCAGCTTGGCAAGGAAGGTCCTGCTGGGCTCCTCAATGAGCTGCCTGCTGGGCAGGGGGATCTGTGCCCCTTGCAAAGGGGGGATCCAGTATGTATTGAGAGCCCACGGTGAATCCATACACCACAAATAGAAAGGCATGTTATCCCCAGGTTGGCATATTCAAACGGCTAACAAATGGGGTATGGCCTTGGTGCCTTAAACATTTTTGTCCAATCTAGATAATAGAGTTGAAACATGGGAATAAATCCCCCACTCCATCAAAACACTCCCCTCAGGAATTGTTTGTGAACCATTTGTTGTGAATCGTGGAATAGAACAATGGAGCATGGCATACCCTAGACTTGTGAACCCTATTCCAAGCATGTGTCCTTGTTGGGGTTTTCAGGCACCAGGGTTTAAACCTGCAGATCCCACCTGTTATGAAAAAACTACCAGTCAAGGAAACACATTGCAATATGCAGTTTTGCTTACCCACAAAACAAAATGGAATTTTGTGTGGGAAGGAAAAAAACCAAACTACGACCCATCAACACGCTCCCCTGTTTGATATCCAGCTCCTCAGGGTCCTTTCTGAGCATGTTCAGATGGGAAGATGTACTTTGTACTACAAAATTATTTACATATGCCTAAGGCACTTGGGTAAGTCACTTTGATCCTGGGGGCCTTTCTTGGGGTCTTTAGAGATTGTTGGTGGTTACAACTTGGTGAACTTCAGCTGAACTTTCCTGGGGCACCTGCACTCTACTTGTTGTTCTAGAACGTCATTTATTCTCTGTGCTATATGGTTTTGATGGCAACACACCGTTACCCCCCACTTCCCTCGTCTATTGGTATAGCCCAGGTGCCTCTGTAAGCTTGCCACCCCTTACTGAGCTTATTCAATAGGTCGAGTTAATCATTGCTTTAGTTGCAGCCTCTCCTAGTGATTCTTTATAACTTCATCCCATCAGTGAGGAGAAGCGTCCAGCTCTCCCACTGAAGGCAGCAGCCTCGAGTCACCAGGCTGCTCCCTACAGGAAGCAATCCCGACTGCCTGGATCTCACCACTGAGAGGCTGTATTTAAAAATGAAGTGTTTTCCAGCAAGGGAAACAAGGCTTGAGCGCTCATACTCCGGCTGGTGACTCTCCCAGGCAGCTGCATATTGCCAGTCCCTCAGCAGGACAGGTGTAGCCAGAGCCCTGTCAGAGTCAGCAGCAAAACACGCTAGCCCTATTCCTGCAGGAACTACAAATGCCAGGGCAGCTGCGGGGGGCTCTGCGAGTTGGGGTGCCTGGTGCCTGTGCCCAGGGCACCTGCCGGCACCTCTTTCCCTCCTTAGCTCTCGGCTCACCCCCAGGGCTGCCCCGGCTGGGCCTGACTCCAGCTGCCCCGGGAGCCCGGCACACCGGGGGGTTGGAGCCTCCTCACCGCACCCCCAGGCAGCCAGCAGGCAGCAGACATCCCTGCGCTGGGCCTAAGGGCCTCCCTTGCCCCACGGCCGGCCACAGGCCCCCCTCAGCTGGGACACAGCCCCAGCACAGGCTGTGCCTGCCCAGACCAACATGGCTGCAGGAGGCTGAGGGTGGGCAACAGCAGCTCCCAGCATGCCCCGGGAACAACGTGGCCATGGGGCGGCCCCGGGCCTACAGCTCCCAGCATGCCCTGGGAACAACATGGATGCCAGAAGCCCAGGGCCTACAGCTCCCAGCATGCCCTGGGAACAACCTGGCTGTGGGATAGCCCCAGGCCTACAGCTCCCAGCATGCCCCGGGGCACAGCTTCTCCCAGCAGGCCCCAGGGTGCCCCTGCCCTGAAGTCGGGCCCTGTGGGGACACCAGCCCCCAGCCCTGGCCCTGCAGGCCCCACAGCCACAGCCCAGGGCTGCTTGAGCACAGGCCCAGGCCCTGGAGCCCCCGTGGGGCAGGGACGAGGGGGAGAGAGGCACCGAGCAACAGGGAGAGGTGGGTCAAGGCAGAGGGGTGGTCAGGGAGGGACAGGAGGCATCCAGAGGGGCAGGGGGAGCGGGAGGGGCTGGGCAGGGGTGGAGAAAGGACAGGGACTGGTGAGGAGCAGGCAGAGGGTTGGAGCGGGACAGAGGACAGAGGGGCAGGGGTGTGCCGGAGGGAATGCAGGGTCAGCAGCAGGAGAGAGGGACAGGGAGAGGAGCAGAGGGGCGGGAAGGGGGGCAGAGGCACAGACCAGCACAGACAGGGTGAGGGACCAGGATGAGCAGGCTGTGACTTTGGCAGTGGGCGGCAAAGCTGCTTCTGTGGGTCTTTCCTTTCTCCCTCTGCTCTTATCCCCTCTCCCACCCTTCCCCTCGGTGAGGCTGTGTCTGTGGTGTGCCTGCTCTGGTGAAAGGAGCTCCTGCACCAGCCTGAGGACAAAAGAAGAGGGGCAAGGAGCAAGGTCTTGCAGTCCTTAGTTTGCAGGTTTCATATACTGTCCCCTGTTCAGAAAACACAGTGTATATGTGGGTCAGTGGGTGCCGGCAGATTTTTATTCTTTATAGCAATTTCTTTAAATACCGGGCTTCATGCAGAAGGTTCGCACGGTGCTGTGCTTCTAGTAAACAGAATTGCTTTTATGCATGCTGCAGTCTGGAGGTGGCAAGTGCCAGGTGAGAGACGAAGATGGAAATGAAAGCAAGTGACGCACTTGCAGTGGTGATCCTGCCACAAACATGCTGTGTATTGACATGGGAGAACGCTGCAGGGACTCTCAGAAGTCAAGGTTTTCAGTGCTGTTTCTGTATTTGAGACCCAAGGGATGGTTTCCCTCTGCATGTGTTTTCTGTGCAGGTATGTGCATGGAACATGGGTGTGTCCCTGTGCCATAAGTGGGACTGATGGCAGCTTTTCATTTCATTCCAACTCAAAAGTAAAGAAAGACTGTACCTGCAAAAGAATTCAAACAGCCGTCTGTCTTTCCCAGAGCGAGCATAGAAGCATGGGGGAGCAGTTTGCAGGTTCAGAACTTGAGCCTGCTCTGGGTGGTAAACCCTCAGGAGAGGAAAGAGAAGCCCCCACTTTTTTAACTACAACTCTGCTTCCCTTAATGTGTCTTCTTGTTAGATTGTGTCAGTGGTCAGTTTAAAAGGACATGATTAAACTGTGCTTGTTTATCAAGATATTTGAGGGTTATTTACTGTCTTAAATCCGCTTACGAGTGGGGCACTCTGTTGCCCTGTGGGCAGTACAATGTCGAGACTGGTAATTTTCCTTTTCTTCCCTAGTGTACAGATGCATTTATGAAGGCAAGTGTTGGGTCTTATTGGTGCCACACAAGAAACCAACGTGTGAAACCCAGACATTCACTGTTAGAAACAGGAAGAAGCCCTTGCTTCAGATTCTGCAAAAGATGTACCAAGGCTGAGGAAAGTGGCAAAAAGGGAAGAAATGCCGTAGCATAACTTTGGGATGGCAGGTGAGGTTTCCATCAGTGTTCCTCAAATGTAGCAGCCTCATTTTGTTTGCGGATGTGGTGTTGAACTCAAACTGCGAGACTAGTTTCCTTTATTGTGGGTGATACTATAGCGCACGTACCTTTCATGTCCCAAGTGAAGTTGCCAAGGCTCTAGTTAAACTTCTGCAGAACCCCCTCAAATTTTCCTTAGTGCGTGATTTCCTTCAACAGTCAAGTCCAGGTCTGTGGCATACAATAACCCCTCCCCTATTTGGGATCTGGATGCGGCTGATTTTTAATTTAGACTTATCTGCTGTTAGAGATTTCTTTTTTTTGGTCCAAATAGGGAAATGCTGATTGTATGCATTCTTTTGCTTTTTCATAGTGGTGTTCCATGCTTAGTCATTTGTTCCTTACAAAAATAATGTATGGGTGTCTATGAAGCTGGAGGTGTTTACGTTCTGGTGGCTGAATGTAGCAGTGGAGCTATCTTGCTGTATTTAAATCAAGAGGAGCATAATGTAATTTCACTTAAAATATGGTCTTGGTAGGCAGATCCTACCCTGATAAGCATTTTAAAAAAAATAATTAAAAAAAATTCAAAACTGTGAAGAGGTATAGGTGGAGCACCTGAACTGGTGCAAGGCAGGAATTGTCTCGCTGGTATCCACACATTGCAGAACTGTTGCCATCATGACCGTAAAATAGTGAGCCATTAATGTTAACTACTAGCAGCTTGTGAACCTAACAGTCAAGGTAGAAAATAATTTCCCACTGCCACCTTTTTTTAATTTTCTTTTATGTTTTAAAGTTTCTGATTTGATACTTTCTGATGTATTTGAAACCTGTGTCATATCCTGTGTAGTTTGTGACACATGTGTGGCAGATGGGACTTTTCTGCTTGGAGAGGTGGTGAGATGGAGAGTGGAGAATGGTTTTATGGCACAAGTGTGGAAGTATAAAAAGGGATTAAGAGGCTTGTGTACCTTGCTGCCAGTTCAGTGGCATGAGAATTCCTGTAATGACAAATTCCTTCTGGCTCTGAAGGAATGAACATGCCAACCTGCTGAGTTTCCACCCAGAGCAACACTAGCAACGGATGTCCTTCCCAAATGGTGAGGTGGTTGTAAGCTTCATCAGTAGTAGAAGCTGTGGAGAAAGTCACGAATCATCTGCCGTTCTGCAAGTCAAGTGCTTGGCTCTTTTGTCACTAGTGTTGATTTAAGGGTACACTGCTTATAAATAGCACTTGACCTTTGTAATTCTTCCTACTGCTAAGTTCTCGGTGCCGTAAGAGAACCATTGTGCTGTGAAGGCCCTGTAAACATACGGCGATGTTTGTGTTTATCCATTTTGCCTTCCCTTAGATGATGTTATTTTGTAATTTGAAACCTTAGTGGCAGGATTTGGGGCTTTATCCTGATCAGCCATCTAAGGGCCAGCTCTCGGCTGCAGCTGCAGCATAAGTATTCAGGTGGTTTGAGCACCAAATGAAACTTCCACTTGGCTCTCATCTTGGCTTTTCCCGTCCTATTAATTTTTATATTTTAATAAGGAGTTTTAAGTATTTGGCTTCCTTACATAAAAAAAAAAAAAAAAAAAAAAAACCAACAGTGCTATCCTTGACCTGTTATGATAGACCCCTAATCTGGAGGGCAGAAAGCTGGAGACCACCAGGAAGATGTTGAGAGGAAGGGGAAGAATGTTAGAGCCATGAGTTGGGTGTTCTTCATCTGGCCAGATCTGAGGAGATGGAAAAGGTGCCTCCCAGGTAGCTAAAGGGAAGCGCAGGAGGGCAGCTGGGAGCCAGAAGTGTGGTGTGGGCATACGGAAGTGCTACGCTGTGGTGGTGTCAGGCAAATTATTTTCAGGAGGTTTCACATTTGTTTGTCATTTCCCAAGCTCCTGAGGTGCAGGAATGCTGGAGGCAAGAAGCTGCCAGCATCAACTATGTGGAGAAAGAACACTTCTATCTCCATTTTACTGTCCTCACTTCTGTGTTGTGGTGGCAGGGCAGTAAAGACCCGGACGCAGACCCCTGACCCCTGACCCTGTGAGTATGCAGGCAGGTTGTGTGGCCAGTGCCGGTGTGGTTCTGGCACAGAGGATCAAGCGCTTCATGCTTCAGAGCTGTCAGGCTGACACTCTTCAGCACTCAATGAAGCTCTAAATTACAGCTAAAGGAAGACAGAAATTTTGCTTCAGAGCTTGATAATGTCGTTCTGATCCATCCTTTTGCTTGTTCTGTGGCTACAGAAGGGAGCCACTGCCTTGGTAGGAGCATCCATTGAGTTCTTCATGTGTGATATTAGAGGATCATTGTGTCTGTTTACGCATGAGATCATTACAGTAGGTGTTTTGAAGATGTTCACATGTGGTACATAAAACCTTTGCCAGTAAAACAGTAAATCCATGCAGTGGGGTCTAAAGCACGCAGATCCAGTGCGATCCTCCAAAGCGCTTTGAAGTGTCTCCCGAGGGTACAGACTTGGCTGTTGGTGATTCTGTTGACCTGCTTTTTATAGCAGGTTGCTTGGAGAAGTTGCTGTGTCAGAAGTAGTCTTCTGCGGGCTGGATGCTGCAAATGGTAGGATGTTTAAGGAAGCAAGTGGGAATAACCTTCAGACTTGGTTTTATTCTTTTAACAGATTGTACACAAATGTAGTAGCCTGAGTAGGCTGCTTTTAGCAGGGGAACGTGACCTGACTGCACAGGAGGCAAGGAACTCTCTTCTTCTCACTGACCATGCGCCCTCAGTTTCAAGGCAGATTCTGAAAACGAATATTTGACCCATGGGAAATGCAACTTCAGATACGTAACTCAGGTGGGACCGCTGTGGTGTGCCCTGTGATAGGAGCCGTGTATCCCAACCTGTGAACGTAGAGACTGGGCCCGGTTTTTAGCTTGGTTCAATATGAACTCTGCTGACTGATTCTGTGATCAAGAGCAGGCCAAGTCCTGCCCCCTGAGAGGATGTTGTCATGGGGTGGAAGGGTTGAAGTGCGGTGACTGCGTCAACAAACAGGTGGTTTGAAAAGTCTTTTGGGCAAGGGTCTGGTACGCTGGTGTAATGCTTTTTCCCTTTACAAAGGTGTCCAGCAAACACAAGTGTTCCTGCATGTGTCCGGTAGCACAGAGACCTCTGTACTTTCTTTGGACTGATTGTTGTATAAGATCTGGGGGTTTTTGGACAGCTCTGAAATTGTTCAGAAGGTGTCTTGTATGTTGTGTGAAATGGGTCATCACTTCCATAAACCTCTAGCCTGTAAAGAAGAGCCGTGGAAGTAAGGAGATTTTTGGGTTTTTTCTCTTTTTATTGTTACTGGGAGGAAAAGCAGTGATTAACTATTTGACCTGTTGATACCCCCAGATGCAGGGCTGTGCAGTGCATTTGAGGTGGATCACTCCTGTAGTGCCAAGACTGAGCCCAGACTCCTCAATGCTTTGCACACTGGCAGTGGAAGTCCTTGTGCAACTGTGGGTACTGGCTTTCTGTGCTGTAGCGTGAAAAATACGAAGCACTGGGGTCAAGGTTTGCAGAGAAGTGGGAAAAAGTTGATTATTTTGTGCTAGGAAGCACAGGAATGTCCTGTAGTTTTCAAACTTTGAATGTCTCCACTTGGAATTTAAAAACTGCTTTTTAACTCTGCTGCTATGTTTCAGTGGGGCGGGAAGGTGTCTTGTAATTACAGATGATCCGTTCCCTTAAGAAGGATCTTTGCCTTCTGAGTTGAGCTTTCTTGGCTTTACATGAAAAAGTGCCTCAAGCTGTACGATTTCAGATGGCAGTGAGGGAATTACATCTCCGTGGGGATTTAGAGACAAATCCAGAAGTATGTTGCCTTATCGTTTCAGTATATGAACTTTTCTAAACAGGATTTGCTGGGTTTTGAGCAAGAGACCCACTTTTCACGTGCCTACATAAACCCCGTTTTCTCAGACAGACACATGCATTGTGGTTTGTGATGCAATACTGACTTGATTCGTAAGCCGTACTGTGCTGTGCTCTTCTGGGCTTGTCGTAGTCCTTTGAAACACAGCCCTGCACATCAAAGGGGCAAGCTGTGTCATCTGCTTTCCCCCACGACATAGAACAATGTAACTGTCATAAGTACAGGCAGAACAAAACTAGTTGAGGGATTTGTGGGCTGCTGTTCGAATCATGGCAGGCCAGGAATCAGCCCATGCTTACTAATAAGTTTAATTGTCCTACGCCACCTGAGGGGCAGGACAGCGTCAGGGTGTTTTCCCAGGGAATAAAACTGGACATGTCTGATTCTCTCCGAGGGTCCCCCTATTAAAAAAAAAACATCCTTCAGCACCATCTGGGTGCTTGGTGTTCTCAAAAGGGACCCAAAGGGATGAAGTTCACTCCTGCTGCCTGCGTGACAGCAGGAATTATGTCTGCGGCTGTGCTTCTGCGCACTTCGAAACTGCCTCTGTTTCTTTGCTTGGCCAACCAGAAAAAAAACCAAAAAAACCCTAAGCTGAGTTGGCAACAGTGTCTTGCTGTCCTCTCTGAAGGAAGTAATTTACCATCATCTCGCAGCTTGTCAAACGTGCACTAAGTGTGAAGAAGAACATGACGTGCACTGTCCTAAGCTCTCAGCAGGTCAGGTTTTGCTGTCCTCTGGAAAACTGTCTAGCTCTTCAGTTTTTCTCCACGGAGGGTCACATTGTTTGGAGTAGTGTGATGAGGTGGCCCCCAAATGCCCCAGCTTTGTGTTCTAAATGCTGTTAAAGTATTTTGCCTCCTGAAGAGGCTGTGTTCCTCATGAGGAACGGTTACTTCTCAATAAAGTGACCCCCTTTCCATCTAAAGGGATGGAGCTTGAGACTGTGGAGGTGGAGGTGCTTGGTGAGGGAGGCAGTCAGGCAGGGCCAGTCTGGGGTGCGCAGCTGCGGCAGGGCAGTGACGGCACCCGTGTGCCTGGCGAACACTTCTCTCGCAGTGTCGCAGGGAGAAGGTGTGAGGGTGCTGGGAGAGAGCCGGCGCCCCTGGGAATGACAGCAGCTAAAGGTGAGGGCTGGCTGCGTGGGCAGCAAAGGGTGAGCCCAGCCACATCCCTTTGCAAATGCAGTGGAGAGGGAGGGAGCCCCTCCATCAGCGCAGCAACTTCTGCTGGGGCAGGGCCGGAGGCACCGGCACCCAGGGCAGGGCTGGCAGGGGGTCTGAGAGAGCCACTCCGCCCACCCCCTTGCTTACTGACCCTGTGGGGAAATCACTTTGGGGGCAGCGATTAAAAAGTGCATGCAAAGTTTTTGGTCCCAATTGGAAACACTGAGAAGGGGTCAGGGCCTTTCTCAGAGCGCCAACAACGTTGCATGGTCATGTGTCAACACAGGGTGGTGGAACTGGTTTCTGGCTTCACTGCAAACGCGTACGCATCCTCAGTAGCACTGCTGAAGTGTTTTACGGACTACACATGCTCCCCAAGCGGGGATTTTGTCCTCTCTGGGGCCAGAACTATTTCAGTTAGAGGTCACCCATCTCCCACTACCCCAATATCTTTGTCCTATTTTAAACCTCAATTTCCTGTTGATGTCAGTGGATCCCACAGACCTGATCAGCTGTGTTCTCTTGCAGCCAGAAACTTTCCTCATTGGAAGTCTTCTTCCTGCGCAACTTACGATAACGGTGCTCTTTTCACTACCTGCTCTTTGTTTATCACCCCTGCCAAGGCTGCCTACCTTGATGAGAGTCCCTCATTTGTAAATACTCTAGAGAGTGGGTCAGCTTGGTGGAGGTGTCACCTCGACAGAGGGGAAGGTGGAGGGTCCAATCTCTGCATGTGGCAGGGGCTTGCATTAAACCATCATCTCCCGCTGCGTGAATGACCACAGGCAGAGGCACTGTGCAAGGAAC
The DNA here is from genome assembly GCF_017639655.2 of Falco naumanni. Lineage (NCBI taxonomy): Eukaryota > Metazoa > Chordata > Aves > Falconiformes > Falconidae > Falco > Falco naumanni. Next base: position 214,613 of record NC_054080.1, read on the forward strand.
ATCAAGCTTTAATGAATTAAGAAAGACAGATCTGGTAGAGGGGCTGGGCTGCAGTGGGTGGGTGCAGGTCACACATCAAGAGGGATCTGTGCTCCACACCTTCTCTATCAATATATCGACGGTGACTGGGGCAGTGTGGAGCACTTTGTCTCCTGGTGTTCCTCAGGGTTTCTGGCTCACTTGGTGGGCACGTAGTTGCTATTGGATGCCCTCTGCTTGCTGCTGCCCCCCTGCTCCCCACTACAGCCCACCGCCGTGGCATCCCTGTCCAGCTTCCCCTCCCAGAGGGGTTTTGGAGCTTTTTGCCACCGGGTACACCACCATCTTCTTCCTCTTCTTGGGTGGCATGCTGCCCCGTGGGGACGTCTCTGGCATCCTGAGGTGTCAGCCAATGTGGGGGCACTTGGCCTGTTTGCCAGCAGCCTTGCCTGATCTAGGCACCACCCGGCAGGAGGAGATGCCCGGTGGGTGGTGGCAAGCAGGTCAAAATGACCGGGGCTGCCTCCGCAGCACCTCCTCCACCAGTTGGGCCATGCGGGGTGGATGATGCTGGGGTGCAAGTCGGGGGGGCCTGGCCAGGGGACTCTTCAGCAGGATCCACTGAGGACTCTCTGGGAGACCCTTTGTGGGGACCCTCTGGCATCCCTTCAAGGGGCTCTCCTCTGAAGTGTCCATAGGACCCTCCTGAGAGGGGCTCCATGGGACTCTCCTGGCAGCCGGGTGGGGAAGACCGCTGCCAGCCCACCCTGCCCTGCCCGTGGTTGTCCAGCAAGGGGGATGCTGCCACCCTCTGCCAGGAGGGGTTGGGTGTCCTCCTGCATTGCGGCCACCACTTGGCTCTTGGGACAGTCGCCCCTCCATCATGCACTCTAAGAGGTCAGGGATCCTGTTGAGGGTGGTGGTCAAGACAGGGACATCAGGGGACACCAACCATGGTGTCCTCGCTGTCCCCCAGCCCTGCCGCCAGCGATTGCTCCTTAGAGCAGCCACCCTTTGCCATGTACTGTGAGAGATCCGGGAGCTTGTTGAGGAGGGTGGTCAAGCAGGAGCCGTGAGAACTTCAGGGAGCTCCAGGATGCTGTAGAGCCAGGCAAGCGGGTCCCACTGCTGTCCAATGGTGCTGAATGCTCATCCTGAAACTGCAGATTGTCCTCTGCCAGCTCAGGAAAGGCCTTGTTGGAAGGCATCTGGCCCCACGCTCGGGCTGGGTCCAGGAGATTCTCTGGGCTTGGCCAGGGTGGTCACCATTCTGAAAAAGGTAAAACGAAGCCAAGCCACCCCCCAGGGTGATGCAAGCCTTCCTTGGTGCATGTCACCCCCTATGGGCTCTGCCACCCCTGCAGACCTTGGTGCTTGGTCCTGCCTTCTGCCAGAGAGCATATCCAGGGGGCTGAGCAGGGGGGGTGGCAGCAGGGATGCCATCCTCACTGGCCACCACGTCGTTGTTAAAGGCCTCCAACAGCTTCTGGGCGCTGCCAGGATGGGTGCAGAGCACAGGGGCGACCTGCTCACAGTGCTGAGCCCGAGGGTGTTGGGGTGGCAGGGGCCCAGCATGGGCAGGGACGTTCAGCACAGTGCAGCCCATAGGGTAGAGGGCCTTGCCCCTGGCCCACATCCCATGGGCCCAGCCCCACTGGCTGGTAAGGGCACAAGTGTCCCCATCACCACTTGCTGTTCCCTGGCCCCCATAGGCAGGGGGGACAAGGAGCAGCAGAGGGGGCAGCTGCACACCGCTGGGGAGCTTGCAGCACGTGTGGCAGCTGCACAAACCTGCCCTGAGTCCCCCAGGGGCCCCTGCACCCCCTGCCAGGTTGCCTGGGTGGGCTGGTGGGTGATGGTGTGGAGCTGGGAAGGCCGAACGGTGATCAGCAGCCCCGGGACAGAGGGCAGCACACCAGCAGTGACCGGTGGTGGCATGGTCAGGGTGGTGAAGCTCATGCCGGGCACCTCTGATGCCGTCGGCAGCTGGAGGGGGAACCTCTCTGTTGGCAGAAGCGAAGGGGGGTGATGGGGTGAGATGCTGGCCGGCGGAGCTGGTTGGGGGTTACCTGGAGGGCAGGAGCACCACGAGGAGCGTGCTGCTCTATGCCGTGGCAGTTGGCCAGCGTGGCGTTTGTTGGGGCAAACAGTGTTCTGGGTTCCATCTCCATGGCGATCATTCTGCCAGCACCTGGGTCAGCCAGCGTTGTGACGGTTTGACTTTTAATGACAGAACAACTTCCCATCTCAGTGGTTTCCCATCCTGCTGATGCTTTCCTGCCCTCAGCGCTTATTTCCCACCCCACCATAGTTTCCCATCACAACTGTTTTTTGTTTGGGGAGTTGAGTTTCATGTGAAAGGGGAGTTTTCACCTAAATTTCTGTTGATGTCAGTGGATCCCAAGACCTGGTCAGCTTGTATTCTCTTGCAGCCAGAACTTTCCTCATTTGAAGGCTTCTTTCTGCCTTCTTTCAGCCAGGGCAGGGCTGGGAGGGAGTTTGAGAGAGCCACTCCTCCACTGCCTTGCTTAGGGACCCTGTGGGGAAATTGCTTTGGGGTGGGGGCAATTTGAGAAAAGCGGGACCTCAGAGAAGCGTAGTATTACAGGAAGCTTTTTAGGGTAAGAGACAGCTGTCGCTTTCAGGATGGCCGGCATTCACCATCCTAAATGTGTGTTGCCACGGCTCCCTAAGCAGCGCAGCCTGCAACCTCAGCACGTGCTGACAGGGGTAACGGGGGCTGGAGCGGAGTGGAGACCCCGCGGCCAGGCTCTGTTATGCTCCTGCAGGAAGGGGAACTTGACGGTACCACAGAGCTGATGAGATGTCCACTGCCATGATTTTCCCTTTTATAACAAATTCGACCAGGGACGAGCAATGACAGAAAAGGCAGGACTATGGTTACGCCAGTACTTCACAGTCCCTTGAACTTGTTGTAGTTCCAGCGTACTGGATGGATTGTGCCCGGATTCTTTCTTTTCCAGTGAGTCTGGTGGAAGAGAGGCAGCTCCTGCAACCCACCAGACTCCTTGGAATTTAACTTCTTGTGCTGGCCCTTGGCAGTTCGACTCTGGGACTTCCAGTCCCAACTTGATTAGTGTTGCCCAAATGTTTTTCATTGCATCTGTAATGCTTTCTGGCCCTTCTGCCCCGCTGAGGATGCCATCGATGTATCGATACACTGTGAGGCCAGGTGGAATGGTGATCTGTGCTAGGACTGTGGCCGGAGCATTGTGAGCGATAGTGGGGCAGTGTTTGTATCCTTGCAGAAAACTGTTTGAAAACATACTGAGTCCCGCTCCAGGCAAAAGCAAACTGGGCTTTTTCTTGTGCGTGGAGCAGAATGATGAGGAATATATCTCTAACATCTAAAGCATCTAAAGCTGACCTAACATCTATGCTAACCCTAATGTCCCACAAAAATCACTGGGTAGCTAGGTTACTGACAATGAAAGGAGAGGAAACAGCACTGTGAGAATGAAAATACCCCACTAAGTCAATTTTTTTTGTCTACCTATATAGCAGAAGTGTTCTTTCATGTTAAAGTCAGAGCATGTTCTGATTTGCACTGCCCCACTAAATGGTTTTATGCTGTAAAAGTTTACTAAGAAATAATTGTTAGTGTTCTTCCTGGTTATGCACCCGCATCTTATAATGAAAAAATTAGATAATAATGTCTTTGCTGTGCTACACTGTTGTATAACTGAGAGTTAGGTTGTGTTTCATTTCAAGCATTCTCAAAAAAATACGGATAATTACAGCTTTTACTAACAGCACTGCGACAAATGTGAATTCACTGGTGGGCTTTTAAGCCTCACCTCAGCATGTTTGGTGTAGGAACAAACATAACAAGTACTCTAGTATTTTTGCCAATGCTTTCCTGCACAAATTGTATTAAAAGCATAGATTCTTCTGGTCTTCCATGCAGAAAGTATGAGAATAAATCTGATATCAAAATGACTTCTTCAGATGTCAGAGGTTTATTTAGAAATGTCCACTACCTGTATTTTTTCTTATTTACTTGCAGTGGGTCATAACAACCTGCAGAGAAGATATGCAAAGTGCGTCATCCCTATTATTTCCATTCCTGGGTTATGATAGAAATTTGGCACAGAATTTTAGATCAGTTGCAAAAAGTAATGCTGGGCCACACATATTCAGATTGATCCATGATCCCAGGCAGCTGTGTGGATTTGGTAATTTTCTTTAATAAGTAAAGGAAAACTGCATGTATTATGGAAATGAGAATTTAGTGAGACAAAGCGCAGGTCCAGTTCCTTTTTGACTACTACACAGAGATGTTCTAACGTATCAAACTAGAAGAATTTCTAAAGAAGTAGACCTCTCTGAGCTGGAGAAGAGGTAGATGAAATAGAAATTATAGAACTAAATTCTGCAGCAAAATATTGCCTCTAAAGGAAGTTGTGGTGGTGTTTTTTCTTTCACGGAACAAAACCAACAATTCCTGTGCGATTCTCCAAACTGGAAATTTGCAAAAAGCTGTGGTAGCGTGTTTTTCAGTAGTATACAAAGCAAAAGCTCTTCAGGTTTCAAGTACGTCTTTGCAACAGCTGTTAAAAAAATGTAAACATGCAGATTGTTCCATTGTGTGGAAACACCTTCATTTACTACTTATTCGTCATACAGGGAATAAACTAGTGGTGACAACCGTTGGAAAATTTTAGATGAATAAAAAAATCCTCCAAACCAGGAAAAATACCGTGTTATCAAGTAGCTGCAGCTTTGCTGTGTGAGCTTATTATTCACATAGTGACACATTTTTCTAAATGTGTCACTTAAGGCAGGGATGGCTTCTTACTCTAAAAAGCCATTTGCCTAGAGCAGTCGCTCATGTGCCACATATAGGATATTTATGCTAACGCTATTAAAAAATTTCCCTAGAAAATTTTCCACCTCCTTCGAGTAAATACAACCGATGTCCCTAACTGTCTCAGTTTCCTATTCCACCATAGGTTGCTGTATTTCAAAGACAAAGTTAACCGACGGCTGGTTACTAACTGAGAGCTCAAACCAATTTCTGGAGCAGTCAGGTAGAGAGTTGCCATTTAGTCTGGACCCACTGAAGCGCCAATATAAATATAAACAAAATAAGGTCTATCAAACTTTAGATTCTCTAGCAAAACAACAGAAAGGATATGAAGAACTACGTCTTGTCTACTGTCTGTTTCCCATATGTGTGGTGTGATCGGCTCCCTGGAAAACAATGAGGCTGGGCTGGTCCTGGCTGTGCCCATGAACTTGCCAGCTGAGTGCTAGGTGGTAGCAAGGAGAGCACCAGAGAAAAGCACAGACCCATTGACCCAGCACCACCGTTCTCATGTTCTTCATGTCCTTTGAGGCCTGTTAGCCATTGTACGTGTATTTATTCTAACATGGGACATCAGTCAACTGTCACAACACTGGTGGATACCAGCACTTCCGTCATATGCTTCACATATAGTGTTACAGGAGAAATTTACACAGACGTGGGTACCACTAGGTTTGCTTTAATCACCACTCAGAGCTGGGCCACCACCCAGAGAGTGGCAGAGAGCAAAGGGATACAGCACAGCTTATACACACTTATCAATCATTAGTCAATGCCCGAGGTTTTAGAAGTTTCCTTTGGCCTTGTCCGTTCTGCAAATCCATCACCTGACCCTGTCCCTGTCGATTCATCTATTTGCTTCCAGTCTCTGCCTCGGTTCCAAGCTCCTCCTCGGATCGTGATCTTTCTGCTGCTTAAACTCACACACTCCTTCAAGCACACTTAGTCTTTGCACAAGCAATTCTATTCACATATACTGATTTTTTTCTCAAAACATCTGCATGTCT